>NW_025765045.1:0-283150 GCF_003918875.1 Haliotis rubra | reverse complement strand
GTTTTACATTGAAATATTTATCCCTTATGATGGAGAATTGCTTGACTGTGACTCTCATCATCACAAAGGATACAAAACGGAGGATCTTCACTTTTTAACAGGTATTTGTGAGTATAACGCGTATGGCCAATGCGACATCGTCGCATAATGACCTCAAATCTGGACTGACAACCCAAGTAGGTGTAACCAATATAAGGTTTTATTTCAAGTAATTTATTGATACCTACTTGGGTGTCCCACTTCTGCATCAGATCACGGATGTACGTGCTAATGCTAGCTTTGTAATCAGAGGATGGAATAAGAAGTGGTGTCACAGATTTGTTGAGTGCTGCCTTGGCAGCAACATCAGCCATCATATTCCGAGAAATGCTAACGTGGCTTGGTAACCAACAAAGACGATGTCGCATTGGACAGTAGCAAGCTCATTATACAATTAGAAATGAATGGTTGAATTCTTAAACCAAGAGGCGGAACAAGAGAAGACTTTTTGTTGTACAAATCCTCATAGAGAGGATTAAAGACACAATTAAAAGCAGGGTTAAACTCGTTAGAATATAGTTTTGTAATATATATTGTAAAGATAATTTGATACGGCGTTGGGTAAGAGAAGGCTCATCTGCCTCAACATAGAGACTGTCAACAGGAGATGATCTGAATGACCCAAGACAAAGTCTCAGACCTTGGTGGTGGACAGAATCAAGTAGTTTTAAGTTGTTTTTGCAGGCTTCACCATATACGATGGAGCCATAATCAAGTTTAGATCGAACCAATGATCTGTATAAGTGAAGGAGGGTAGTTTGATCCCTCCCTACTTAGAATTTGAAACAACCTTTAACAAATCTAGTGCCTTCAGGCATTTAGCTTTAAAGGGATTTAATGTGTGGCAAGAAGGTTAAATGAGAATAAAAAATAGACCCAAGAATTTGGCCTTCTTTACAACTTTGATGGGAGTGCCATTTAAAGACAGTTCTGGGTCCTTATGCGGGTTATATTTTCTACAAAAGTGTAGAAAATTAGTTTTTGATTTAGAAAATTTTAAAGCCGTTTTCAAGACACCATTTATTTATTTGATTTTAAACATAACTACAATTGCTGCCGTTCAATAGTATACATATTTTTACCACGACAAGAAACATTAAAATCATCCACAAAGAGTGATCCATCGATTGAATCGTTTAAAACCTTGGATAAACTATTGATCTTAATGCTAAGACCCTCAAACCAAAATCATGTAAATCCTTTAAAATGCCATGCTTCCAGGTTGTATCGTACGCTTTCTAGAAATCTTAGAATATCGATACGGCATGTTGTTTATTTATTATTGCATTTTTAACAAAGGATTCTAGTCGTACCAAATGATTAATGGTACTACGATTTTTCCTGAAACCACATTGAATAAAGAGATTGGTCTGTAATTAGACGGATCAGTATGATCCCGGACAGGTTTTTGAATAGGGACTACAATGGCATTACGCCACGAAGTTGGGAAATTCCCTGAAGTCCATATTTGATCAAAGATTTCTAAAAGGATTTCTAAACATGATTCCGGCAAATGCTTCATATGACAGCAGTCTGGACAATCTGGTGATTGACATGATGAGAACTGATCTATACAATCAGGATATGATCCTGACCACCCCATCACTCGCCTCATATCACAAGGATGGGTTGCTATAGTTTAGTTATAATGTAAAAACGTCCTGACAGCTGTTATCAAATATATTATCATGTAAGATCATTCTAACAATTCAGAAGCATGTGATCTGGATAGTGAAGTAACATGTGCATCATTTACCTTGTTACTGAGTCGGTATTGAACACCGAACAGAATGTAATCTCGTTTAACATCGCCTATTAAGACTTTGTGTCGCACATGCACTGTCTGTCTCTCCCTCCTCATCATAGCGCAAAACCAATTAGCTATGATAGATAGAGGAAGGCAAATAATCCTACTACGAGAAACATACGGTCATATAACAAAACAAGAAAAAGAGGAGATATTGTGCTGCTTTAAATTTGTGAGCAATAGTGTAATTCCATTAATTTTTCAATTTGTACCCCAAACAACGAAAGGTGACAAAAACACTGTGTAACTTTAAGAGGAGGTTACCATCAACAATAAGCCTATACGGAGTGAGTGAGTGTAGTTTTACGCCGCACTCAGCAATATTCCAGCTAAATGGCGGCGGTCTGTAAATAACGAAGTCTGGACCAGACAATCCAGTGATCAGCAGCATGAGCATCGATCTGCGCAATTGGGAACCGATGACATGTGTCAACCAAATCAGCGAGCCTGACTGCCCGATCCCGTTAGTCGCCTCTTACGACAAGCATGGGTTTCTGAAGGTTCATTCTAGCCCGGACCTTCATGGGTTAAGCCTATAAGGCTGAGCGTGTAATGTTTGTATATGGTTGAACTGGTACTGAAGGCACGGGTGTCCCCCGCCGAGATATTGATGGAACATTGCTAAAAGCGGCGTAAACTCACTCGCTCACCACATGTGGATACACAGAAATGTGTTAATTGCTTTGGATTAATAGCGAATACATTTGATGCAAATATTGCAGGAATAGCACACAGATCAACCAGTACGTATGAATACTAACTTGGAATCTAATACGGTCCCAGAATGCAGCTAAACGACTGCCTTGGCCTTCGGATTACTTTATACGAGGGATTGAGTAAATGCACGCTTACCACCGCACTTTGATTTCTTGAAAAGCTATTAATATGTATTTTTAGTTCTTTCCTCAGTTGGTTTTGAAGACATCGTTCAAATTTCTTTCTTTGTCTTTGGCGTGACGACTTTCAGATCAAAAGCTTCACACAACTATTTACTCATACATTCCAAAGGTGTAATGCACTTCCTCCTGGTGCGACAGACGACATTACTGTTACTTCATAAAACGTCAACATTGATGGTCAACAAGTTTGCCTGTCTTCTAAGTAAACCTTGCGAATTAGCACTCCGGTAACAAACAGTGCGCACCCGAACTGTAACGAGACATAAACGTCAGTGCTTGAACTGTTGTCGTTTCTCCTCAGAATTAATCGCGTCGCTCGATACGCAACATCTCTTGCTCCATATCCTCCTCCCATTCACCACCACTGCCTCACTGCGGGAGATTTCGGAATCTTATTTCAAGCAGAAGTCAAATGACGGCTTTTACTAGGATCCAATTTGGGAGCTGGAGCCGGGATTTCAAGAGACCCAAGCAAGTCCTTATGTGTCAAAAAGTGAAATCTTGATGCCTTTAATCTGACACTTGTAGTTGAGGCCTTGTGTTGACCCCCACACGTGTTAGCATGCAAGGGGACAGGTGGCACTAAAGTCCATAGAGTCAATCTGAGAAGATGTCTGTATAGCCCCATGCTTGGAAAGGTTAGAATCTTTAAATGTTCAAAATGTATGGCTAATTTGGTGCAATCCCATTTATACAGTTGGAAAGCATGCATTTGGCTCTTAACATCTGCTATATAAAGTCTTGCTAGGTTGAATTAAACAACGCTAAACTTCAGGGTAGACATAAGGAGAAGGCCTTTTTAGTGAGTACATTGTGTTTCTGCATTACTTTGTGTTGAAGTCGAAATGATATTTGTCTTTTAAAGACTGTTCCTCGCAGAAACTTTGGATATCATTTTTGGAGTTATTATTTTAAGAATTTTGTTGTGTTAGATGTGATGACAACATAAGTTTACGTTTGTGAGGACATATTTAATACAGTCCTACACTATTCTGGAGGACTGGAATAAACGAAAGAACAGTTATGCATTGTATGTAGGATTTCAAGCATTGACTATTGTTTAAGTGTTTAAGGACATTCAGCAGTGAACTTGTGTGCGTTGTTGACCATTGTTTTGATATGTGAAATGTTGTTAGATGTTGTTTTTTTGTGCTGATTAGTAAAAGGATATACTGATTATCTACATTCCCTTATGGCGAATGGTCCATGTAACTGTATGTGAAAGGAGGCCATAATGTAATGAATGTACATGTATTTAGCCTAAATAGAGATTGGAGCACCTTTAGAATCCCTCATCATGTTTTGTAAACCAGTCACTTACAACCTGAATTGACGTCACATGTCACGTGTCCATCACTCACACGCTCCTTCATTGAAGTAACTTTTGCAAATGTTTCTTCCAGAGTGGGGTTTCGAACTCACAAAGCTCGGATTTGAAGTCCCGCTCTCTAACAATTGAGCTACGGAGACCTCGATAAACAAGGGCTCAAAATGTAGTGTCATACTTATGGTGGCTGATTAGGGCCATCGCTTTCTCGTCTTAAAATTCGGAGGCGAGAAAGCGATATCACGAGACGAGAAAGCGAAAACATGAGACGAGAAAGCGATAGCACGAGACGAGAAAGCGATAGCGCGAGTCGAGAAAGCGATAACGCGAGACGAGAAAGCGATAACACGAGACGAGAAAGCGATAGCACGAGACGAGAAAGCGATACCATTACGCGAGAAAGTGATAGAGCGAGAAAGCGATATACCAAGGCGATAAAGCGATATAGCGAGAAAGCGATACAGCAAGAAAGCGATAGAGCGAGAAAGCGAAAAGCGAGAAAGCGATAGAGAGATAGAGCGAGAAGCGATATACCAAGGCGAAAAGCGATAGAGCGAAAAGCGATAGAGCGAGAAAGCGATAGAGCGATAAAGAGCGAGCGAGAAAGCGATATACCAAGGCGATAGAGCGATAGAGCGAGAAAGCGATATACCAAGGCGAGAAAGCGATAGAGCGAGAAAGCGATAGAGCGAGAAAGCGATATTTCACATAATTCTGCCCTGTCTGCACATGACGTCTAACCTGCGTATGATTTAATCCAACAGGAGGCTTTATTGTCATTTGGTTTAATCGTATAGAAACAAAATGAACATGCTTTCGAATTCTGTGGCATTTTTGTAATTAATCCTTTGACTTGTCCAAACAATAATCCAACAATAACACCAGAAACCGAGTGTGTTTTCGTTGAAATAAATGAGCGCTCTTAAAAAGCCTGTAAACAGGATAACAATCATTTAATTTATCACTAATCACTAATTAGGCTTGGATTAATTCCTGGCTTGCATTTCTTTATTGTCATTTCCCTTGTTAAATGCTACCATTGTTATCTCATTATTCATGCCGGGATTAACAATCCCTGGCTTCCATTTGTCCATCCACCCTACCAATTTAGCGTTAATTAAGTACTGGCTTCCCTTGTTATCTTAGCACTGTTGTTTCAAATGTACGTCTTTAGCTTTCTCTTCCTAGTTTCTAGTCTCTTCATTCACCTGATGAAGGATAAGAATATACTCCGTAACATCGTGTTTCAGTCCGGTGTTAAACAACAAACCAACCAAACGAACTCCCAGTCGGGCTTTATTGTATCAGTGATGGAATTTCATACACCCTGTGCCTTTCATCTGGTCTTTTTATGTGTGCCTATTTCACACATATATATTTCCACTATTATGTGAAAAAGGTATTGTTCTAAATGTATGTGCCATCGTCTCCCATACTTCTACAAGAATGACTTGTCTACATACTTATATGTCTGTCCCAATATCCCCATATCCAAACTATCTACTTGAGACAGTTCCACAAGTCATCGACCGACGTGATAGGTGTGTTTAACAAAAACGTAATATAATTATTACTTGGGGAATAAAGCACTATATCATAAAACACCTGTATATTGAAGATAATTTAGTTTAGATGGGGAGTTGAGAAGTTGGACGTAAGAGGGTTGGGAACTTGATTGCGTATAAGTTCAACTAAGTAAGTAGTGTAAAGTATATTGTGACTTATTGTGCAGAACAGTTCAACTGTTGCTGATAAGCTAATAAAGAGTCTACTAAATAGATGAAAAGGGGTTAAATGTTAAAAAGTAGGGCTGGGGAGGCAGGGTACGGTGTTTATGTTTTGGTTGTAAAACGTGCGGTGTGTGGCCTTGACATTGTGAGTTAGTCTGGATAATGGAGTTTACACTGTAATGTGTGGCTGGATAGGGATGTTTTAAAGGGTTTATTCTGAATTTAAGGGTGCCTTTTTTTGTTTGGTGTTTTGATATTTTGTTTTCAGACCCAGTCTGGTAGTTATTGAGTAATTTGGTTTCTTCTAGTAACTACTAGCTAGTAGGTACTAGTCTTTGCACCTATGGCTTTTTTTATATATTGTAAGGAGTTTAGTTGGGGATAGAGAAGGACGGGAGCGACTCACTCCAGTGTGTACATGATACATGTTTTATAGATGTGTAGGAGGGTTTATTTGGCTGCAGTGACCTTAATGCTCACAATATGAAACATACATTTTAGAAAGTCCGATATGCTCATGTGGACTAGTAAAAATGAGGATAGTTTTCACTTTTTCTTTACTTGTCCAATATATACTGTAACTCGAAATAACATGTACTGTTACCAAAAAGGATATACATTAGACTCAGTACTATTCGGAAATGCCCATGCAACTGCACCTGTAAATATGCAGATTCTTGAATCTGCTCATTTATATATCGTAAAATCAGGTAGATTTGACGCCCTTTTCTCATTTGTCTGCATCCCAGTGAATGTCACCTATTGCTCTCATTCGATTTGAATCGTTTTGACATGAGTTGACCAAGTTATAAACAAGATGATACAGGTAGATAGTTCCATATATTGAACGAGTTTCAAGTCCTCCTCTGGAAACGAAAATGTTACGAAAGGTTAATTGGATACACCCGTCACCAATCACTTTTTCAAAACCTATGCGACCACGTCCAGCTGTAGCCTTTACTTTACTTTTATTCTCAATAGACCACCAATGATGGTATAAGAGTACATATCACACACATCAATTATTACATACAGTCAAAATGGCGGCGGAGGGTAACAATATATTGTAGAAAACCAGTTGTTGGTATAACATGTCTATTATCTAACTTTTGTCAGAAGAAAACATGGCGGAAAAGATGGGTTTTGATAGATATTTTGATGGCAGAACAGGTTTGAAATTGGCGGACCAAAATGTCGCTTACATTATAATAAAGGAGTTGTATATCCATATAACTTTCCCCGTTGTTAAGCACACCAACTTCTAAATGCCATCCAAAGAAGTTCACTATATATGGCTAGACCAGCGTTTAACTGCGTACTATTTTCAGCTTTGATTAGACGAACGTTTGACTGCATCCTTTTATTTGCTTAGATTACACCATTGACTGTGGAATGGCTCTGTTACTACATTGAGGTACCATGGTGCTTTACTGTCACGTGCGTCTCCTCTATCTTTGGGTAGGAGCGAACTGGGTTCATGTAGGTGAAGTTCTTCAGTTAATAAATTTCATCGTCTTAATTAATTCAAAGAAACTACAGCTGTATTTTGATCACCCTGAAATACAATAAAGTGACATAAACATAAACGGTTAAGTTCCCATGCCTCATTTCTAATTCCTCCACCTATAACCAAACAGCGAGAACTGATAATTATTTTTGAATTGTCTACATACGGCTCATTTATATTGTCACATACTTCAAAACTCTCTGAATGTGATGTATATGTAATAAACTGAGCTGCAAACGCAAGCTCCAATTTGTTTGAAATGTAAGTGTAACTCATTCCATTAAGTTGGAATTGAACTGATGGCGCACACTATGGCGTCACAAAACCATCAACAATGAACCTAAAACATGAATATTGCTTTTAGGCGACATATATTTCAATTCACACACTCACTCAGTGATTTTATTTTAGGATGATGGTTTGGATGTGGTTGATTGTCTTAGTGCTGGCCACTCATGGTGGAAATCGCCATGAAAATATACTCGTCACAATGCCTTATTTGTCATAGGTCCCTCCCGTTCATCTGGCACTTCCGACACATTTGTCACACAACATCATAATTCAAAGAAAACCATAGAAACGAACCAGTCAGACTAGAAAATTCGGAAACTTTTGGAAGCAGTACACATCAAGAAGATACGATCCGCTCTCTACAGAGATGAAGGATAGTACATTCCCAGTGCCTACCATCACTTGATAAAGTAATCAATAATATTTCTTGTGTACATTATCTGTTTCAATTCAACTATGTACATCAAACCCATCTTTTGTTTATACATCCACCTGGCCTCCTATAAATTCTAATTCAGTCCTTGTATATCACCCTTCTGGCTTCCAATCAACTTACTCAAACTCTTCTACAAGCGTTGTACATCAACCTCATTTAATGTATAAACAACTCATTCCCTGTCTACTGTAATAACAACTCATGTATATATTCTCTCAATTTGTTACTCATGTATCACTTGCTTGACAACGACATTAGAATCTATGTCGAAACGTCGCCTCCACAGAATAAAAGAAGTTGTATATCCAATATAATTGTCATTATTCTTCATCAACTCAACATCTAAAATGCCCATCAAAGAAACAATTCAATTGGTTGGTGTGATTAAGTTGGTTAAGACAATTCGAATCCAGTTACTTATGTCAAAAAATATGTAATTCCTTAAGTCACATCACAAAATGAACGTTTCCGTTATTTCACGATATGACTATTGCATACGTGCAAATTGCATGTCAAAGGAAAGTCTACATCTCTGTTAGATATTTTCTAAACGTCAAGTCATACACCGCCATTCGTGGGCAAGAACATTACTGAAAACCATTTAATACTATCCAGAAATTACGATGGCGACTGAGCTCCCGTTTGTAGTCGATCATGCGCAGACAGCACTGAATTGTGGGTAATATCGCTTTCTCGCTTTCTCGCTCTCTCGCTTTCTCGCTTTCTCGCTCTATCGCTTTCTCGCGCAATGATATCGCTTTCTCGTCTCGTGCTATCGCTTTCTCGTCTCGTGTTATCGCTTTCTCGTCTCGCGTTATCGCTTTCTCGTCTCGCGCTATCGCTTTCTCGTCTCGTGTTATCGCTTTCTCGTCTCGTGATATCGCTTTCTCGTCTCGTGATATCGCTTTCTCGCTTTCTCGCCTCCGAATTTTAAGGCGAGAAAGCGATGGCCCTAATCAGCCACCATACATACTTGCCGTGTGTTTCAAGCTGGAAGTTGGTTGGCTAATAGTAATATTAGTATGATGGAATGCTTGAAATTGATTTATCATTGGAGTTTGGAGTGATAATTTGAGAGAGAGGCTAGACAAGATGTTTGTGGTACCAGTAGTCAGTAGAGATACTGATCCTTTTCTTAATGAGGTAGCACGCGAGTTTCCTCCATCCAACGCTAGCAAGGATGAGGAGACAAACATAAAAAATATATTAAAAAAGAGAAATAAAGAAGAAAAATCCCTTCCCCACCCATAGTAATTGTACATTTCTTTTAAATCCTTTTAAAGGGGCAAATCCCCACCCCCAAAGTGACAGTATTCCTGAAAATTAAATATGACAGTATAATCTCTTTATCTCCATAATTAAAATTAATACTTTGGATCCTCCCCTCTAAAACCCTAAAAATGACAGTATTCCGTAAAATGTAAAATGACAGTATAAAAGAATCTCTTTATTTCCATAATGTAAGCAACACTGCACTGAAGCCTTTCAAAAAACAAACCCCGCAAGCCCCTAAAACCCCCTTAAAATATGAAATGACAGTATTCCAAAAATTAAAATGCCTTTATTTCCATAATGTAAACAACACTGCACCGAAGCCTTTGGAACACAGCCATTGGAACGCCGAGGGAGTAGGTGTAATACATTTGTACAACAATATTGCAAAGTCACAGTTAAGCATAGGGACAGGTGTAATGAAGTCAGGAAATTGCAACAATATTCCGAAACAAAAAGATACAAATATGTTTGATTTCACTTGCGCTTATTTGCTGAGGGATTCTAAAGGCAGGCCAAGCTCTTTATCATATAATGTCATTCTTAAAATTACTTTAACAAAAGAAGCAACTCCTACGTGAATTTATTTGAAGAGAATCGAGCATTCGCGTAAGAATACTTAGCGGTACACCAAGGTGAAGGTCGTTCATGACGGCGGCATATGGTTGTGACTAGTCGCTAATACAGTGCAAACATAACTCATGCTTAAAATAAGATATTTCTGTCTTAAAAAGAACAACAAAATCGGGCACGTTTTCTTAGCTTTGTTTCTATTTTCATTGCGGGTACTCACCACATCAATATCAGTTTCTGATACCTGACGGAAACGATTCGTCGTCTGTATTGTGATCGAAAGATCGAAATCCTTGGTTGGTACCTTTCTTAGACGTTTGCATTTCAGTGGTACCTCATAATCCGTACCTTCAATTTGAACGAAGTACTCCGTTTCATGTTTTCCAAAGTCAATTACTGCAGTAACGACCCCAGAACCCCTGTCATCAATTCTTACAGAATCACCAATTTTGAGAATGGGGGCAGCCATGTTTGTTTACAAACAATGTAAACTCGCGGCGACGTCATCAATGAAATGTTAACGTTGTAGGATTCGCATGGCGTGTATGGAGGTTTGTGAAAGTAGTTCGTGGATTGACGTAATTGGCATAGTTATCAGATTCGGATACCAAGTTTATCAGATTGCTTTATTGCACCGATAACACCCTCCATTGGATGATAAAAGGTTTTATTTTCATTTGGAGTAATATGTGCTGACTATCTTTTAAGGTGTACGTATGATTTGTGACAGCTAGTTATTATCAGATACCGATGTCTGTATGATGTTTGAAACGTTAAATTTTACATAACATCGAACAATGGTCAAGTCTAAGACATTTCATTTGCTGAATATGTGCAAGGACATATGTGTCCCATTCATGTATAAAGATGTTTAGTAAAGATGTTATTTGACATATCTACACGGCCAGGACATTCCCAATAAACGTACCACCAGAATCCATGTGTTGATCATCATGGAGAGCAAATGTTATCTTTAGAATATTGTGGCAACTTGAAAGGAACTTAAATGCTGAAAATGCGTCTTGTTTGATGTTTGTCATATTTCAAACTACTTCATCTGAATATTGCGTGAGTAGGTTTAATTTTCGCTTGTCTGATCCGTACATCATTGCATGGGACCCGTGAAGGTCCGGGTTAGAATGTACCTTCAGTAACCCATGTTTGTCGTAAGAGATGACTAACGGGATCCGGTGGTCAGGCTCGCTGGCTTGTTTGACACATCTCATCGGTTCCCAATTGCGCAGATCGATGCTAATGCTGTTGATCACTGGATTGTCTGGTCCAGAATCGATTATTTACAGACCTCCGCCATATAGCTGGAATATTGCTGAGTGCGGCGTAAAACTAAACTCACTCATTCACTCACTTATAACACCAAAATAAACAGAGTTATATTTTTAAAAAGTGTAAGATCTGTTTTCAGAAGTCTTCATGCACCAAGGACACACTAGAAATAGGTTTTAGTTCTTGATACTGTTAGGGATATTTGCTCAAGGAACTGACTGGTGAGGATGGGGAAGATTACAATATGTGACTGATTTTGAATTAGCAAAAGAAGTACAAAATCTGTTATTCTGTTGAGTTGCTGAACGTCCTGTAAAACATACATACTTACTTTGTGTGCTGACTTTGTGTGCTGGCAATTAGTTGCCTGACTGTGAGGGTCTGAGTTCGAATCCCGGATGGGGCTCAACTCAAAAAGTACTAGAATTTGTACTTTACTAAGAAAGTGTAATGTTATATATACACATCGTGAAGAAGTGATATAGTTATATGGGTCATTTTCAAAATTGGTAGGATTTTCTAATTCTTTTATTACAGTAAAATCAAACTCATGAAAATTTGATTTAGGTTTTATTCAAATGAAATCTCAAATACTTAATTATTCATAGGGTGAGGAGAAGTCCTGACCGTTACCACTTCTTAATCAGAATAAGGATTATAAAATATAATTCATAAAAATCTTTTTAAAGATGGCAAACACAGCTTTTACACCGACTTAATCAAACTTGAGAGGTAAAACTATTATCATTATTTTTTGAAAGTGTTATTTTGTATCTTTCATTTATTTACCACAAAAATAATTGCATTTTTCTAAAAACATTATTATGCATATAGCTTTCCGCAGGTAATATTGTCTAAATTCACATCAGCTACTAAGCCCAGGACATCTTCAGATGACACCAGCATAAAGAGAGGAGTGTTTCATGTATTATCATGAATTAATTAGGAGCAGTCAATTAACACCAGTAACGGTTAGGACAATAGTGGTAACGGTTTGGACAGGAATGGTAACGGTCTGGACACAAACCTTAAACAATTTAATTCAACATAGAAACAGGTAACATGAAAGGAAAAAATTATATTATTTTACTTTAACTGCTAACCCTATTTTGGACAGACAGTGAAATGTGTATTAGAAATTTTAACTTGTAACAAATGTGACATGTTTTCTTCCATGCTGTGGTAACGGTTTGGACATTTGTTATATCAATATGAAACTTGTGGAATGAATTTAGGCTTTTGAATAAAAACAAACTGTAGCTTCTAAAGAATAGAAAAACACACCTGTCTAGGTTGAAAATCACTTAAAATCTAAAGAAGAGTGCAATTGGGGATCGAAAATTGAATGAATAGTAACGGTTGTGACATTATTGGTAACGGTCAGGACATCAGTGTAACAAACAAATGTTATCCCTCTAAAAAGTTGAAAAGATTAAATTCTGAAAGGTACTGCAACAACAATGATACAGTACACAAGGTCACGCTACACGGGCCACTGCATAGATGTCATTTTGTTGTTGATATTATGGTGCAATATTAGTCTCCACGAAATATACTTCTTTCATTCACTGGATACCTTTAGCTTTTGTTAATAGTGAGATGGTAACACATATTTATCAAATACAAAGGTTTGGCCAACATATTAGCACCTCCAGCAAATATTCAAAGTAAATGGTAGCCTTACATATTTCACAGTTCAAAAGTTAAAACAGTTTACACCCGAAAATCTTTAAAGGTTGGAATTCTGTTACCATAGATGTCCTAACCGTTGCCTTTAATTTATAAGGACTATAGATCTTATAGAAAATAGAAACTTAACGTGATAAATTTGTTTTGGTTTTATCATTTAAAGCAGATAGATAAGTAAATAAAAAATTATTATCACACCATGGAACATATTCTTTAAAAATTGAAATTTATTAAAGATATGTCCAGACTCGTTACTATTATTTGTCCAAACCGTTACTAGAGACTGTGTTTTTATGATACTACATCAAAACTCCTTTGAACAGTAAAATTCCATGCTTAAACTTATCTTAACCCTTAAAGTAATTATAAAAATTTGTTATATTTCAAATAGTAATGAACAACTTTTTGAAATACAAATCATTTTGTCCAGACCGTTACAAGGACTGTCCAAACCGTTACTTTGCAGAATGGTAACAGTTTGGACAGTAACGATCAAGACAATTTGTAATGAGTAAATCTAAAAATAAAAAAATGAATGATCCCTAAATGATTTCAAAGGACATGCCTTCCACCTCTTCCATTTCTGGGCAACATATCCATTGAAATGTGAAAAACAAAGAGATTTATTTGACACAAAATACATTGGTAACAGTCTGGACAATTAAGGTTGACACATAACATTTATACTTATTTGATGGTGTCAATTTTCTGCAAAATGTGTTGAATTTCATTATTTCATTTGCTGTCACATCCACAGGGGCTAGCTCAAGCAGACACAGGAAGTAGAATTACAATCCAGCTCCAGGGGAAAATATTGCAGGAATTTCATACACTGGTAACGGTCAGGACACAAAATGACAGGACAAGCATGTTACAATTTGTAGCAAAAAACTTTTTAAGTTAAAAAAAAAATTAAATGCAGTTTGAGTATGCCTGTTCAATCCTAACTGGCATAATATGAATTAGTTTGTTTATTTGCATTTATATTTACATTATTTGTGAACATTGATGTGGCGATATATATAATAATGTATTTTTTACAGTCATGTACATATTAGTTTTAATATTATTAATTTTATGAATGTTAACAGTTACATTGCAGTTTCTGGGGATATCGTTTCATATTTGGATATTTATGGATATGTGTATATTAACAGTCACTTTGCATTTCAGGTATAATATTTCTTATTTATAGTAATGAATGTTTTTTATCAACAGGTCTGTTCATTTTGAAACTGACTATACTCATCTTAAAGCCATGTCTATTAATAGCTATGTAGTCAGTGCTATTCTAGTTTAATTAAAAGGTGGTTAGGTAGAGGTCATTACATTATTATGTGCTGCATCAGTTGATCCCAATCTGATTGGATCATTCAAACTCTTGCCCCTCTTTTACTAATTCAAATCTTCACTTCACTGTCACTGTTTGCACCGACAAGACGTTTATCCATGTTGGAATATCTACTTTATAAGATCACCACAGGTCAGTTTAATCTTTATATCAATCAATCAGTGTGTATACCTTTAAATGTTATATTGTTAATGCTTATGTGTAAATATAAACTGTAACTTGTGTGTAAGGTATTGTAAAAGTTAGGTTTTAGCTTTTTAGGGTCACTAAGCTAAATTGCAATCAATAATCTTTTAGTATCCAAATAAATGATTCAGTTCATTAAAAGTGTTTTCTCTATCTTATGAGTGAATGGTTATATATTTGCACGTTTGACGGATTGATTTTATAAATGAGAGAAAGTATAGTGTGTATGTGGTGTAAATGTGACTGCGATATAAGTTTGAACTGCTTATATATATCCTAGGTGTCTGAAATGACAGAATATATACATATAGTTTAAGCTATTGCAGCTTTAACGTTGTTCATTGTTTATACAGATTGTACGTACGCTTGACTGGCTTGGCGGGCTTGACAGGGCTGTACTCTGCACCCTAGTGCCATACACCGGGTAGGCATTATATTGTGCTTGATTGTATGTATTTATGTGGCATTGTATACTTTATATTTTCTATCTGGGCATGTTTATAGGATTTATATGCCTCTACCTTAACTATATTTGCATGCATTAACATGTAATCAGTAAATCAAGGAGTGATCGCCCCTTGTAGTTTATTTGTCTAGAATGTATTGTCATAGTAGTATTTCATCTAAAGGATGTGTAAAACGGATTTTAAATCTTATGTATATATTATGACTTTCTATTTATTGAACCGTGTATTGTTTCAGGATGTTGTTAATAATGGAATAAAAGGATCCTCACCCCGTAACCAAGTGTCCTGGATAATTTTGTCAACATCCTCTCACTATCCCGGTTACAAAATGGAGCCCCCAGTGAGGACCTAACATTCCATAGGACAGTACAGCCAAGAGGTCACAGTCACCAGAGCCAGCCAGTCAACAGATTTCACGCCAGGTGATCATTGTTCCATACAGATCAAATGTGAGGGACTATTCTAGCACACCTAGATTGTTATTGGTGCTTGTGAATTGTGTGTATTTTCTAGAGACTTTCTCCTTATCATCAACACTGACATATTGTACTGTGGTATCACATTGTATTGGTCACTCCTTGCTGCAGCTATTTTTTGTTTACTTTCACATTGCCGGCTTATATATGCAACATTTATGTTGGTACCAACACTTAGTTATTAGATAGTTTCTAGTATATTAGATTTAACTTTAGATTTAATTTGATTTCTTTGTTTCCTACCCAAGCCAAGCAATAAAGATGTAATTAATTCGGTTATTTAGTTGTTTACTTGACATCATACTGTGTTTGTGTTTTATAATTTCCTCTATAGTTGTTTTGCATTTATCTTAGTCACATTGTTTCTTGTGTGTGTATGTGTGAGTAAGTGATGTAGTTTGACTCCTGTTTACACCATAAAGGTATACCTTGTACTTGCTTACATATCATAAATTGTCTAAATAAACATTAAAATAAAACACACCTTTATATATATATAACTATACTGCCAAACTATATTAGTGTTAAGCATAGTACATAACAGGTAAACCATTTATACATTCATATAGCCCACACATTAGTTGACAATTGACTGCTTCACCACTGCACTGCCCTTTCACTTTGTATGTTAATACTTACTCCTTCTTGTATCGCTTTGGGCAGTATGTGTTAGTTGGTGATATGTTTGGGGTTGTACTCGGTTCAGTATATATTGTGATGTTTAGAGTCAGTTTAACTTAGTTTCTAATTGTAGTGACATATAGTTATTGTGTTCATTTATTAGTTAAGTTCACACTTAGTTTCCAGGAATCAACTTTGGTGTTTTGAAATTGCTGCTTCCAGCCTGCTGCCCTGAGACACACATCATTTGCTTGAAGACAACTTGTTGCCTTCCAGGTATTATGCAAAGCATTAATGCTTTTGTTTTTTCAGCTTCTTGACTTGCTGACGGGCGTTTACTCCTGATTCCCTTCTTGTCGCTTTAGTGTTAGTATTTAGTTAGTTGGTTACTGGTAGTTAGCTATTACTGAATCCCATTTGTAACCCTTGTGCGTTGCATACACTCAATACTTTATTACCACAGACAGTTCCACACTGTGGATGTCGTTTATCTCCCTCCTTGAATGCGCTAAGTATCAATTGGATTACCATTTCGCATTTGGTTTAGTAACCGTGAGTTACTTTTGGTAGTTTCTTCTTTCCTTCTTTCTGAGAAAGCCTTATCCGGAAATAGTACAGCCACGTTTCTTATCTTGAACCATGGAACTCAATCAAGAAGAACTTAAGAACATGCTTACCATATTTGAGAAGATGGGGAATGGCACCAAAGATTGATAGCACGTCAGATTTCAAAACTTGGCTCAGTGACATGTCCAAACAAGAAGGTTCATTCCCAGGGACCTGACGTCAAACCACCTCCTCCATTAGCATCAGCCAAGGAAGAACAGACGCCAACTGCTTCATTTCACTATTTCCCGAAGATACCCTTCTTCAGTGGAGAAGTAGGTAAAGACACTCCCTATGACTTGTGGGCGCTTTGAAGTTGATTGTCTACCTGCAATCTAAGACCTACCCACACGATGTCATTCTGCAGGCTATTAGGAAATCTTTGAAAGGTGAAGCTGCTCTCATAGCCATGAAACTTGGACGGAACGCTACAGTTGAAATCCTGCTAACCAAGATGAAGAGTGCCTTTGGAACCCTAAGGAGGAGAGCTACTCTCATGTCTGATTTCTATAGTTGTTCACAAAGGGAGGATGAAGATGTCACTGCGTGGGGTTGTAGGCTTGAGAATATGTTATACCAGATAACAGAGCACCGGTCTATTCAGAGAGGATGAACAGGATGAGATGCTAAGGACTCGTATGTGGGATGGCCTCAAGCCTGGATTGAAGGGTGTAGCCGCTCTGAAGTTTGATGCCATCACCAACTTTGATGATCTACGACTTTGCTTGAGGGAAATAGAATTTGATTTAAGGAGAGACAAGTCCGCAGCACCTGTGAAGAAGCAGTCAGCCTCAGCTAAGATGGTCAATACCTTAAATCCATCTAGTGCTGCTGCCACTTAAGGAGGAAGTCACAGATCTCAAAGCTATGATGGAGGAGATCCGAGGGAGATATCTGAATTGAAGGAACAGAGTCCGAGGTTCAGGCACAAGTTAATCAACAGCAAATTTACAACAGCCCATACAGTACTCAAAGATCTCACAATAAGCGCGACAGACATCCTGAAACGTTTCCAAGCCACAAGTGGAAGATGCTTATCCCAGACACCCTCTGCCAGCACAGGACAAATATTTCCCACATCAGTCTGCGTTTGGACCTAGGTCATTTTGCAGAGGATCAACAACAGTCAAGACGAGATGTCACTGATGTACCTGGGTCATTACCTGGTTCATACTCAAACAGTTACACACAAAGTCAGGGACACGGACCACCTCGATGTTATAGGTGTGGATATCTTGGCCATATTGCGCGTGGATGTCGAGTCAGACTGGATCATCTCAGGCACCCTTTAAACTTTCCCAGGCCTATGGGGAAGGGCCACCTATAGGTGTACTTAGGAGCCCTAAGGATAAGCAGGTACCAGGAAGATTAGTAGGGACGGCCAATGAAGTGGAGATTATCATTGACAGTGTACCAGTTAGCGCCTTGTTGGACACAGGAGCCACAGTATCAGTAATCTCAGAAACATTCTATCTTCAACACTTGCAGCATATTCCCATACAGCCACTGGATGATGTCTTAGATATTGAATGTGCAGGAGGGGAATCTTTGCCGTACCGGGGATTTATAGAAGTTGGAGTTACAGCTGAAGGTAGAGGAGTTGCCACAAATGAGGAAGTACACTGCTTATTCCTGATTGTACCGGATACAAGATACAATGCTCGTGTACCAGCTTTGCTTGGAACCAACATTTTGAGATGTTTACTTGATGACTGTAAGAAGTCTAATGGACACAGGTTTTTACAGAAAGCGGATTTACACACCCCATGGTATTTAGCATATCGGAGTATAGTTTTGCATGACAAGAATCTTTCACGGAATGATGGCAAGCTGGGACTAGTTAAGAGTGCAGAGACAAGAAACGTCATCATTCCCGCAAACAGTAATGTCGTGATTAGGGGTACATTGCAAGAGGACTCCAGGTCACCAACCGTCTGTGCCCTTTTACAGCCAACTCTACACTCCACATTTGCCGGATGATGTTGACATAGCCCTACTCTCATATCCTATGATGGATCAAGACCAGATGCCATAGAGGTTCACGTATCTAATATAACAACCAGGACAGTTGTAGTACCACCAAGATCTTTACTTTGTGAGATACAGCCAGTCACGCTTCAAGGTCAACCACCTGGTCTGCCAGTAGACTCTACAATGCTTCTCGACCAAGTGGAGATAGATAAAGAGGGACTTACATCTGATGAATTACAGAGAGGACTTGATGTCATTATGAAGTTTAAGGACATCTTCTCTAAACATGCTGAAGATCTTGGACACTCTGATTTAGTTCATCATCGGATAGACCTTGAGAATTCCATTCCTTTCAAGCAAAGACATAGGCGTATCCCTCCAGCCATGTATGATGAAGTCCGAACACATCTACAAGAACTTCTATCATCAGGAGTCATCCGGCCTTCACATAGCCCTTGGGCGTCTAACGTTGTTTTAGCAAGGAGGAAGGACGGACGTTTGAGGATGTGTATAGATTTTCGCCAGCTAAATAATCGGACAATTAAGGATTCTTATGCCCTGCCGCGCATTGAAGAACTGTTGGACTGTTTGGGCGGAATGAAATATTTCTCAGTGTTGGATATGAAAAGTGGATATCATCAGGTTGAACTAGAGGAGACACATAAACAGAGGACAGCATTCACGGTTGGCCCCCTTGGATTTTTCGAATTCAACAGGATGCCTTTTGGATTGTCTAATGCACCAGCCACATATCAAAGATTGATGGAGCAATGTCACAGAAGGTCTACATCTCAAGATATGTTTGATCTACTTGGATGACCTCATCATATTTTCAAAGACTTATGAAGAGCATGTTGAACGGTTGGAATTGGTCTTCCGGAGACTTGAGCAATGTGGGTTAAAGCTTGCACCTAAGAAGTGTAAATTCTTCAAACGCAAAGTCCGATATGTGGGATATATTGTCTCAGAAGGGGTGGGAGGCTGACCCAGAAAAGGTAGACAAAATTAAAGACTGGCCAACACCAACAACGCCAGAGAGGATGTCCGACGCTTCCTAGGGTTTGCTGGATACTACAGAAAATTTGTCCAGAACTTCTCAAGATCGCCCGACCATTGTCAGAGCTTATGCCCAAGACTGGATCCAGAAGTCAAGTAAACAAGCCAAGAATGTTGATTGGAATTGGGGTCCAGCTCAAAGTGAAGGCTTTCCATACACTGAAGACAAGACTTACTTCACCACCTGTACTTGGGTACGCCGATTATTCAAAACCTTTTGAATTGCATACCGATGCTTCAACCCATGGCTTAGGTGCTGTTTTGTATCAACAACAAGAGGACAAGCTTCGTGTCATTGCATATGCCAGCCACCAGTTTGAGCCCATCTGAAGAAGAATTATTCAGCCCACAAACTGGAATTTCTGTGTCTCAAATGGTCCATCTCTGAAAAAATTTCACGATTACTTATATGGGCATCACTTTGAAGTTGTAACCGATAACAACCCTCTTACCTATGTCTTGACCACTGCTCGTCTGGATGCCACAGGACATCGATGGCTTGCAGCCCTTGCAAGTTACAACTTCAGCATAAAAAGGTATAGACCAGGGACAGCCAATACCGATGCAGACACATTGTCTCGTTTACCAGATTGGACCAGACCAGAACCGACGGAGAACATTCCTACAGACTCTGTTAGAGTGCCATCTGTGGAGCCATTCACACAACCAACCTTGTGGAAGTTTGTGTCTCTCCGCTTCCATAGTTGGAGATGAGGACGTGACCGAGGACATGTGTGACATGAATGCAAAGGGATTGGAGGAGATTGGTGCCAAGGACCCTGCCTTAGTTGAAATCATTCAACATCTCACAAACAGGACTAAACCAGATCGATCTCACTACATCGGGGACAAAGAGATGACTACATTGCTGAAGAATTACCATCACTTCAGGCTGAAGAGGGGCGTGTTATACAGAGTTATCTGCGTGGATGAAGCTGACCAGGAGCAATTGGTCCTTCCAGCTAGATGTCGTCAAGCAGCTCTGCATAGTCTACATGACAACATTGGCCACCCAGGCAGAGAAAGGACAATATCTCTCCTGAGGGATAGGTTTTACTGGCCAGGGATGACGAAGGACGTTGAACTCCATCTGCAGAACTGTCCAAGGTGTCTCTACGCCGTAAAGACAGCTACTACAAGTCGTGCTCCACTCATAAACATTCAAACCTCACAGCCTCTAGAGTTAGTGTGTATGGATTACCTCAGTTTGGAACCTTCCAAAGGTGGACAAGAACATGTTCTGGTAATTACTGACCATTTCACACGCTACGCTCAAGCATATCCAACCAAGAATATGACAGCAAAGACCACAGCTGAAGTTTTCTTCAATAACTTTGTAGTACACTATGGACTGCCAAAGAGGATTCACTCAGACCAAGGTGCCAATTTCGTTGGGAAAGCTGATGTCAGAATTATGCCAAATGTTGAAAATTGACAGAGTCACGTACCACCTTATCATCCCTATGGGGAATGGGATGTGTGAACGATTTAACCGCACACTCTGTAACATGCTTGGTACCTTGGATCCCGACAGCAAAAATTGGAAGGCACATGTTGGACCATTAGTCCATGCTTACAACTGCACTCGCCATGAGACAACATCACTATCTCCATTCTTTTTGATGTTTGGGAGACATCCTCGCTTGCCAGTTGACCTCGCTTTCGGACTTGATATCGATCCATCGAAGTCGATGTCAAGGTTAGATTATACCAGATCTCTACGAGAACGTCTCAAACATGCTTATGATGTAGCTTCC
The DNA here is from genome assembly GCF_003918875.1 of Haliotis rubra. NCBI lineage: Eukaryota > Metazoa > Mollusca > Gastropoda > Lepetellida > Haliotidae > Haliotis > Haliotis rubra. The sequence continues at coordinate 261,805 of NW_025765045.1, read as the reverse complement.
GCATCGGCCAAGAAAGCCCAGTCGAAACAGAAGGCCTATTATGATCATAGGGCCAGAGCTGCCACATTAGAGATAGGAGACCGAGTTCTGGTGAGGATTGTTGCTTTTGATGGGAGACACAAGTTGGCGGATAAATGGGAAGAAGATGTTTACGTCGTTTTGGATCAACCTACCCCTTCCATCCCAGTGTATGTTGTTGGTAAGGAGAATGGGGATGGGAAGAAGAAGACTCTACATCGGAATCTCTTGTTGCCAGTTGGGTCTATTCCACGCCAGGAAGTACCAGTTCCAAAGCCGAGGAAATGCGGGAAGCTTCACCTAAATCTAAAACGGATCTAGTAACAGTGAAGTCAAGACCAGTTCCAAAGCCACGGAGACAGAGCAAACCTGAACCTGAACCTCAGCCCGACCAAGTTGCGTCTGATGATGATGAAGATAGAAGTGGAGATGAAGAGTTAGTCAGGATCTATGAACATCCTTTGGATACTTCAGTGTCTGCTGACAATGCAGCAGATAGGCCAACTGAAGATGCAACAGAACAGGAAATGGAATCAGAGGACAATAATGTTGTCACAGAAGAAGAAATTGAAGACACTGATCATGACTCCCATAGACAGAATTCATCTCAAAGAAGAAGTTGCTGATGCTGATCATGATTCCCATGGACGAGACTCAATGGCAAGATCATCATCCTATGACTGCTGCAGATACAGAGGAAGAAGAACAAGCTCCGCTACCCCAGATGCAGACTCCTGCTCCCTACCACGGCGATCTACCCGAGCTCGGACACAGCCAAGGTGGATGTCAGGAGGAGAATTTGCTCTCTCAGCAATAGCTCAACCTGATTGGCTTGTGCGAGCTAATTATCTTGGCTCACTACTAGCCCAGGGTGTATTTGGCAGCCAACAGCATAGAGCATCAGATGCTATTTTGGACCTTATCACCGGTAAAGACAAATGACGAGGACGCCATTTCCTTGTGGGGAAGTGTGTGGCGGATATATAATAATGTATTTTTACAGTCATGTACATATTAGTTTTAATATTATTAATTTTATGAATGTTAACAGTTACATTGCAGTTTCGGGGATATCGTTTCATATTTGGATATTTATGGATATGTGTATATTAACAGTCACTTTGCATTTCAGGTATAATATTTCTTATTTATAGTAATGAATGTTTTTATCAACAGGTCTGTTCATTTTGAAACTGACTATACTCATCTTAAAGCATGTCTATTAATAGCTATGTAGTCAGTGCTATTCTAGTTTAATTAAGGGTGGTTAGGTAGGGTCATTACATTATTATGTGCCCTCAGTTGATCCAATCTGATTGGATCATTCAAACTCTTGCCCTCTTTTACTAATTCAAATCTTCACTTCACTGTCACTGCTTGCACCGACAAGACGTTTATCCATGTTGGAATATCTACTTTATAAGATCACCACAGGTCAGTTTAATCTTTTATATCAATTAATCAGTGTGTATACCTTTAAATGTTATATTGTTAATGCTTATGTGTAAATATAAACTGTAACTTGTGTGTAAGTGTAAAAGTTAGGTTTAGCTTGTTAGGGTCACTAAGCTAAATTGCAATCCAATAATCTTTTAGTATCCAAATAAATGATTCAGTTCATTAAAGTGTTTTCTCTATCTTATGAGTGAATGGTTATATATTTGCACGTTTGACGGATTGATTTTATAAATGAGAGAAAGTATAGTGTGTATGTGAATGTAAATATGACTGCGATATAAGTTTGAACTGCTTATATTATACCCTAGGTGTTTGAAATGACAGAATATATACATATAGTTTAAGCTATTGCAGCTTTAACGTTGTTCATTGTTTATACAGATTGTACGTACGCTTGGCTTGGCGGCTTGACAGGGCTGTACTCTGCACCCTAGTGCCATACACCGGGTAGGCATTACATTGTGCTTGATTGTATGAATTTATGTAGCATTGTATACTTTTGGGCATGTTTATAGGATTTATATGCCTCTACCTTAACTATATTTGTCATTAACATGTAATCAGTAAATCAAGGAGTGATCGCCCCTTGTAGTTTATTTGTCTAGAATGTGTGTCATAGTAGTATTTCATCTAAAGGATGTGTAACGGATTTTAAATCTTATGTATATATTATGACTTTCTATTTATTGAACCGTGTATTGTTTCAGGATGTTGTTAATAATGGAATAAAAGGTCTCACCCCGTAACCAGTGTCCTGGATAATTTTGTTGACATCCGCTCACTATCCCGGTTACATTGATATCAGGACCGTCACCTCCGGACAGAGCAAATCTGCCAATTTTGATCCTAAAATGTGGCTAAATATAAATTTCAAAATGACAAGACTAATGATATACCACATTAACTAACTAGTAAACTTCTAAATATGTTTTCTAGCACAAAAAATGCTTTTTAAGTTAACAGATTTTTTTAATAATTGGAACGGACAGAAAATCCTACCAATTTTGAAAATGACCCATATATGAATATAAAATCACTAATGGCATTTAAAAACGTACAGTTCAAAGAAGCTTAAAATTTGCAGCAAAGAAATATTAGCTTTTATTTGTTTGTTGTTCAACAACGCACTCACCAATATTCCAGCTATTTGGCGGCGATCTGTAAATATTCCAGGCTGGACCAGATAATCATGTGATCAACATTATGAGTATCCATCACACAGTTAGCGCACTATGACATGTGTCAAACAAGGCCGCCTTACTACCCAATCCCGATGGTCGCCTCTTACGACAAGCATGGGTTGATGAAAATCAGTTCTAGCCAAGGTATTGTTAAAAGTATACTGATGAATTGAGAAAAGAGAGGTAATTTCGTTCTTTAACTGCTGTGGGTGGTAAGGGTTTCTATTTGTGAGAAATGGTGACTTCTAGGTTCCAGATGTGAAAGATTATTATGGCAACGTATTAATGATGACACATGTTGATGTCTTCCATAAATACGAAACTCTGCAGTTTCATCTTCAGATCAAATTATGTTGCACATGAAATATTTACTAAAACATTCAAAAGGCGTGACATACATCCGTATGGCAACATTTCAGCACTATCACGGCAAGGTACACCAGGAATGTACCCATTCGGCGTGACAAGCTAGCGCTTAATAGCAAATCACACAAAAAACCTAGTTCAACAATCTTCAGATATAACTGTCATAAGCAGAATCCATTTCACAGAATATTGTGGCAACTTGAAAGGAACTCAAATGCTGAAAATGCGTCTTGTTTGATGTTTGTCATATTTCAAACTACTTCATCTGAAGATTGCGTGAGTAGGTTTAATTTTCGCCTGTTTGAGCCGGACATCATTGCATAGGACCCGCGAAGGTCCGGGTTAGAATCCATTTCACAATACTGATTATCTGATGTCACAGTAATATATGTTGATGGTGGAAAGACAAGCCTATCCTAACCCAATGGTGCCACGTGCCATAAACACATGCAAACTTAAGTCACCTGTAAAATCACAGAAACAGTGAAGATAGAGAACATTTGGAACAGCCCAGAATGGTTTGACAGTCATGTTCCAGCTTTCTCCCAGATAGTAAACACGATGTGATCGCGGTTTTAGGCTTTTCCGACTGAAACCCATGAACGCGTTTATGGTGCCGACAAGGAACACTATCAGATCCTTGTATCCTTAATTAATATTAATAAGAACGAGGTAATAACACCTCTAACAGACACAGTTCCTAATTGACCACTAATGCAAAACCACCCAATAGACCTTTCTATCAGAGCAAACAAAACAAATCAAGCAATACTCTTGATTCCTCAATAATGTTTTTAAGGCGTATTGGCCATCTTACGACAAGCATGGGTTACTGAAGATCAGTTCTAACCCGGATCTTCACGGGTCCAGAAATGTATGAACTTAAAGAGTCCTACAGCATTTCAGTTATAGCACTTCGTGTTAACTTAACGTGGGAGGAAAGAACAGAGTGATGTACCTCTGCCCAGAGAAAAACAGCACCTTTACAAACGACCAAATATAAGCACTATTATGCTGATGATGTGTCTAACCTGGTTCCCAACAGGATAGTTCTTCTGTTGGAAACGAGAGAAAATGCCCAGCGTTACAGTTATCTCTCGGTAGTCAAGGGCAATGTCGAGGCAGTTTTTCAGTTTGAAAATTTCCACTGATATTTTTTCAGGATTATGGTTTCGACCAGGAAAAAGACCGCATTCATTCCACCAAAGCACATGTTTGTCAGATATATTTATAGGATGTATGTCTATTTTTATACTTTGTTGATAAGAAACACAAATCTAAATGAAATACATATGTGCTCTAATTATCCATCAATTTATGTGTATGTATTTTGGGCCGGAGGCCCTGTTACTGAAATAAAATTATGTTCTGTTCTGTTCTGTATATTGCAAATATGTGGAGATTCACAAAAAAATAACTAATTCTTTTACCACAGAATGCTTCCTTGTACCCAGAAAATCAAACTTGCCATATCACGTTTGGTGTATATTTAATAATTGCAGTGTGACATAAAGATATATGGTTGCATAAGACATCTTTATTACATTTAGAATGTAGGTGCTAAGGGTTTTATAAATGGACAAGTACGATACAGTGAGTTTATTGGAATGGGATTACAATGTAGTGGAGACTTGTTTTGTGCACGATGTGGGTGGGACCAGACCATCTAGTGAAAGACATGAGCATCGATCTACGCCGTTGGGATACGATGACATGTGTCAACCAAGTCAGCGAGCCTGACCATCCGATTCCGTAAGTCGTCTCTTGAGACAAGCATGGCTTGATGAATAGCAATTCTAACCCGGATCTTCACGGCTTATAAGATAACAAGAAATTCTGAGGATTGAATCCACTTGTATGGACACGTAGATGACAAATGATTCTAATCCTTCAACAAAACGAAGCGCCTTTTTCTAAAAGGAGTTTGTTCATCCATAATTCCTATCCTGACATATGGCTAAACAAGCAATAATGAAAGTTGTTACAATGTGTGATAGAATTTCGTTTACTGAAACTGACAGAAACTGATATTTTAAGAGGTTTCAGAACAAAAGCACAAAGAGTTTACTTTGAACAAAAATAGTCAAAGACAACTGTCAACATGTACTTCTCAAAGATGGCTTAGAATGAACTCAAATATGGATTAGGATAAACGAAACCGTATATCCAAAATGATTTTGCAACGATTTTGCATAGTAAGAAGTTTCAAGGAATACTCAAGAATGTTGGAATACACATTGCAAAAGACCCAATCTGAATGAAGTTGACACAATCACTCTGGCGAATGAATTAAGCTGCGTCTGCATTCTCATGGGAACAGAAAAATGGAGGATTATGTTGAAGTGTTTTCCGATTTCGATCTGTCACAACACACATGGTATTGTGAGAGCATTGCTTGTGTGAAGAATAGAACCCTTTTTCTTTCCTCCAGACAAATAACGTCATTGTTTTGAGGTTGTTCTTTCCCTCCATCGCCGATGTCATTGCTCTTTACAGGGGTGGGAAGACAGGAAGACGTATAACCGTCATGTGTTTTTACTTTGAAATATCACCAATCAACTATTATATGTGTGTGTGTATATATATATATATATATATATCTTCACATTTCCATGGAAACGGTAATATTCAGTCATATGATTACTATCAAATAATGACAATTATGATGTGTTTACATTCTGGGATACCCACTCGAAATAGGAATAGAAGAAACCTGTGAAACAGCGCCATATATGTTCAGAAAATATCCACAAAACCGGTTGACAAGAGGCATTCAAGCAAAGTTTTCAAGCCAAATGTTCCTTAATGTCTGTCATAACGATTGAGAAATAGATAGTCCTTTTAAAACAGATTAGAAGCAGCAATTAATTTCATGGTTTTATCTTGGCTTTAATTGTTGTTCAAGACATTAAATATGTTATGGACCAGACAAACTAATACAGCATCAGTATTAATTCGCATCGTCAAAGCATGAGGATACATCATGCTTTTACGATCTCGACAACACGATCCGTTATGTGAAATTGGGGACCTATTCTAAAATTCTCATTGGGTAGTTGGTGGCGATCTATAGCCGATTTTTATATTGTGTTGTCCCCTATAGTTAAAATGTTTTAGATTCAATTACTAGTTTTACATACATATCTGTGATATTCTAGTTGCTTTACTGTCTTTTGTCGGCAGGTTTTATAATCTCTCTATATATTCTATTTCAGTGACACGTGTTTTCGTCACGATATGGCTGAAATATTGCCGATGTGACGTTAAATAATAACTCACTCACTCACTCTCATTGGGGCTCTACTTTGGTTTGGGGATTTGAAAACCTAATTCTATCAATGAACAAACCACACAGTGTCGACTGTAGCATTCGTTAATAAGGTGTTCATTTGCTTTTTGTGCAGCAACATAACTGCAAGCTCATCTCTTGTCGTATCAACCTCGGAGGCATCTCATCTGGATAGTGAAATTGCATGTATAATGTTATTGTTGTCACTGAATTAGTGTTAGTGAATGCCATTGATCATGAATATGATTTAGTCCGATTTAACATCACCAGCTGAGAATACGTACTGCTGCGCATGCATCGTCCATCTGTTTCTTCTTATGAAAGTGCAAAACTAATTAGCCATGATAGATAGTGGTTGGTCGACAATGCTAATACAGCGAATAAATGGTCATACAACATGGCCACATGGATAGGACAATCAACAAATCCATGCACGAAATCTGTACTGAACAACACCTTCTGCTGAGAAGGTTCTGAAAGGATTACTCGCCATATGAGTTACAACACCTACTTAGAGGGGTTCACTGCCACTTAAAATCGATATTCCAAGAATGGATCCAAATTTGCTGCGTTCTCGTTTTACGATGTTTGCACTCTTGTTCTGAACACGACTATTTTTCAAATAATTTTCTTGACAGGACTTGGTGAATAGAAATCTAAGAACCTGTAAAGGCTTGGTTTTTTAAAATGATTTTAATCTTGAAAGACCAAGGAGAAAAGGACATTCAAACATCAAATCACTTTTCACCTCTGAAATAGATATTTTTTATTCAACTTTTGCGCAAATTATACGAACGACGAAAAGCAAGAAAGTGCTAACAAGTTGTGCTGGTTTCAATTTGTGAGCAATGCAGCAGCCTCGTGTTATTCCGTGTGTATTGGACCGCCTCCGTGGTGTAGTGGTTAGAGCGGAAGGTCGCGGGTTCGATCCCAGACCGCGTCATATCAAAAGACGTTAAAATATGGTCATGTTGGTCCCTGCCTGGCGCTCGGCATTAATGGGTACAACAAGGACTGGTCGGCTCGGAGTCAGTATAATGTGTCTGAGTGGGGTATTCATGCTTCACTGCGGCATGGTATCTCAGTGGGCTAGCACTATAAAACCAGCTTCAGTCTGGGCTAGTACAAGCAGCCGCACATACACATACACACGCATGCACGTCGTCATATGAGCGAAATATTCTCAAGCACGACGTTGAACCCAATTTCACCTCACCTTGTTGTTGGGCCGGAAAATGTTTCATATGGAGACCAAGAATTTTACGGGTAACATACGTCCTCGTGTCTCAGACGACATGGCTTTATTTCATAAAACGCCATCATTAATAATGAACACATTTGTTTATCTTATTAAGAAAACCATTGCAAATCAGATTTCCGGTAACAAACTGTTACCTGACATAATCGTCAATGCTTGAACTCCGCTTGTTTCGCGACACTTTAATCCTATTGCTCGATACGCAACATCTCTTCGCCACGTTACTCCCATTCAACACCACTGCCTGTCTGTTCGAGATATCGGAATCTTATTTCAAGAAAAATCAAACGACGACCTTTTACTGAAATCCAATTTGGGAGCATAAGCCTAGTTCCCAAGAGACCCATGCAAGTCCTTATGTGTCATAACATGAAATGGTAATACCTTAAATCTGACAGTTGTAGTTGAGGCCTTGAGTAGGCCTCCCCTGTGTGCTAGCGTACAAGGAGACATCTGGCAGTGGACTTCCACGGATTCAGTCGGAGGAATGGTGCCAATCGACCTGCGTATAAATAGCATTATGTTAGTAAAGGGAAGTTTTCTGAAAGTTTGAAATGTATGGCCCAGTTTGGACAATGTCATTTCTTGTGCATGCTATCTATTTACCAATTTTACGATATAGTGCATGTATTTTGTATAGTTACATCCTGAGATAGAATAGGAATCTCGGTTATAATGTTTATATTCCAGTGGCATCTAAGGTTTTCAATGGGATAACATTTATGGTAATATACAGCACATGCTGCACTAACTTTTAAGGAAGATCAATTAAATTCCAGAACCTTCCAGTAACCTCACGTAACTCTATTACATGTTTAGTCTACCTGACACCTTCCAACATACGTAGGGTCAGTTATAGAGCCTGCTGAGTTATTTTGTAATGAAACAGTGTTAAAGATGCGGCAACATGGCCAGTTGCCAAAGTCGAAGGTTACTTTGAAGAAACCAAAACTTCAACCTTCTCTCAAGGCTTTACACCATGATGTGATGATGCAGACTTTTCCGAAATGAGACTCTGGCTTTTCCAGAAGCACTCCTTTGCCCTTGCTTGAATTAAACTGAGTCAGCTGATATTATTCTTGTTATAGTACAAAGATGAAGGCTCAGAGCATTGACTGCTGGTAATGCACTGAATGTAATTGTTTTTCTTGGTTTAAAAGGTATATCTAATGTACCAACTTTCAACTACTTCTTCAATGTATTCACCAGCATTCACACCCACTAAAAGATGAGGAAAAGTTTTCACGTACCAAGTTTTTAATCGTAGTGTTTTTGTTCTTCGGCTAAATTATCCTACAATCGCCAGCGACTGTAGGGATGGTGTAAACCCAGCTATGCTCCATCCAGGTAGCAAAAGTAATGTCAGTCCATATCAGTTCTCGTTTAATTATTGCATTTTTAAAAGAATTAGATTTGTTAAATGATTTGTAAATAGCTAAATAATTTATGATTGTAAGTTTGAATTAGTAACTGAGATTGTTAGCGGCTGTATCCTCGAAGGGGCTTAAAGTATCGTAAATTTATTGTCCTCCTGAGAGGATACGTAAGTCCCCAAATTTTCAAAGCTAGATTGAAACTTACCAGGTTTTTAAAACGTAGTATTTTTGTTCTTTTAAAGTTTGGCTAAATATTTCTTACAATCGCCAGTGGCTGAAGGGATGGTGTAAATCCAACTAGGGTCCACGCAGGTAGCAAACGTACTGTAAGTCCCCATGGTCCCTGGTATGGTGATCTACCTTCAGTTGTTGGTGATCTATAGCCTGTGTTTATATTGTATTGCCTTCTTTAATTACACTGTTTTAGTTTTACATGCTAGTTTTATGTTCATATCTGTGATACCCTAGTATTTTTACTGTCCATCGTCGACAGGTTTAACTCTTCACAATGATTTCATGTTTGTATTATATAAATTGTTTTCGTCACGATATGGCCGAAATATTGCCGATGCGACGTTAAATATTAACTCACTCACTCCCAAAATCAGGAAACTACAGGAGACCATTCACATCAACATACTCCAACCAGCCATAAGCCGAGATCAAGGATGTCACATCAACACTGCCTACCATAAACTACTCACCAAGCAATCCTAATGTTATTAATCTCCTGTCTTATTAGTGGCTTCCCCCCACTAATCCCTCAGTAGTTAATTGGGCTTGTGTAACAATTGTCTTATGTAAACATCCGCCAACCTTGTACATCAACCTCATTAATTCTCTAAACATCAGGTTACTGTTCAAACTCTACCATGTATATGGCCTTGCAGTACTGTACATCCCTTGCTTGATAACGGTGTTAGCAGATACACCGAATCGGCGCTCACATTAATGATTAGAGTGAGTGAGTGAGTTAAAATTTAAAGCCATTTGGCAATATTTCAGCCATATCGTGACTAAAACAAGTTATAGATTAACAATAAGTAAAGATAGATTATAAAATCCTGTCAACGAAGGACAGTAAAACAACTAGAACATCACAGATATAAATGTAAAACTAGCAATTAAATCTAAAACATTTTTACTATAGAGGACAACACAATATAAAAATAGGCTATAGATCGCCAACAACTGAGGGTAGATCACCATACCAGGGACCATGGGGACTTACAGTACCTTCGCTACCTGCACGGACCCTAGTTGGACTTACTCCAGCCCTTCAGTCGTTGGCGATTATAAGAAATGTTAGCCAAAATTAAAATAACAAGAATACTACGTTTAAAAATCCTGGTAAGTGTAAATTGACTTTCAAAGTTTTGGGACTTACGTACCATTAATAGTTAGAAGTTGTATAACCAGAGAACTCTCCTCGTTTCAACTACTTTATCTGAATATTGAGTGAGTGAGTTTGTTGTTCGTCACTCAAGGCAGTACATCATTTCATGTAAACTTAAATATGGATTATAGCTAACAGTGATGCAGGGTTTGGACGTTTGCCTCGTATTGTGAAACCCCGGAACAGGATTCTAGTAAGAAAACCCACAAGTGTGACCATATCTTAGATTCGAAATCACGACAAGAAACGTTCTAAGTGATACAACGTTGCACAGCGATATACAGTGCCAGGGACGTCCGTGTCACCCCAGACCCTATTTCAGGAAGACGTTTCCTGCAGTGCATACAAAACCAATCGATCAGTACTCCTGTCTCTTCAACAATGATTTCGAGACGAGCTGTCCAGTCTGAAACGACATATACTGCTCAGTCAGCTGCCAAGGTACAGTAGATATGTCTGTGACTACAGGGTAAATTTGGAGAGAGAATGAATCAGAAATGTCTAGCTTAGATAATGAGTGAGTGAGTGAGTGAGTTTAGTTTTACGCCGAACTCAGCAATATTCCAGCTATATGGCGGCGGTCTGTAAATAATCGAGTCTGGACCAGACAATCCAGTGATCAACAGCATTAGCATCGATCTGCGCAATTGGGAACCGATGACATGTGTCAACCAAGTCAGCGAGCCTGACCACCCGATCCCGTTAGTCGCCTCTTTCGACAAGCATAGTCGACTTTTGCGACAAGCATGGGTTACTGAAGACCAATTCTTACCCGGGACCTTCACGGGTCAGTTTAGATAATGGTAATGCCACGTATCAGGAGAACAATCCAATATTTTAAGATATTGGAAAAGGTTAGTAAATATACCTCAGTCACGTTATCCCAAAAAATATTACAATATGCTGTGTATACATAATAGAAATGTTAAGATAAATTGGGTAACAAATGTGAGAAATATGCTTGAAACATGTGGATTCGGATATGCTTTTAAACTTGATTGTATTAGCTTCCCAAATGTTTATATTAAATTTGTAACACAAAGGTTAAAAGATATGTACTTGCAACTCTGGTCTGCCTCGCTAACTCTATCACCCAAAACCTCATTATATAGCACTTTTAAATCAGATCTTATAGCAGAGCATTACCTCCTTGATGTTAACATTAAAAAGTTTAGGACAGCAATTGCACGACTAAGATGTACATCCCATGAATTAAATATAGAAAAGGGCATATATCATAATGTCCCACGAGAAAATAGACTGTGTATGTTATGTGATTTAGGGGTGATAGAAGATGAGTATCATTTTATATTAGTCTGTCCGTATTTTCACAATTTAGGAATGTTATATATACCCCCATTTTACCGCATCAATCACTGACTATAAGTTAAGGTTATTGTTGAAAGCAACATATCTACAAATTGTTAAAAATCTATCAATGTACATCTATCATGGGTTCAACAGTAGAAAATTTGATTTAAATACCATGTGACTGTACACACTTGTATTGTACTATAGGCCTGTGGCCTCTTCAGTACCCTGAATAAAACAAATTGAGAACAATCCATGTACTACATCAGGTGCAATTGCATTTAGACAAAGTAATCAATAGCAGTCCTATTTAAAAGAAAGAAACAGAATCCATACATGAAACACTAGAGACACCACACACACACACACACACACACACACACACACACACACACACACACACCCACATCCCAGGTTAGGTTTTGTATTAATATAAAATTATAATGTACAGTAGCAGTATAAACAAATTGTTGTGATTTCCTTTATCCATTGGTGTTTGTTTGAATAGCTGGGGATCAGGGGTGTACACAATGTCAGGGTATGTGTCATCTTGCCCTGGTGGATGGGATTCATGCTGTCAACAACTTACCCTTGTTGTAGAGCCGTGAGCGAGCATTGAATGCACGGATACAGGCGCAGTTACAAATACCCACTATTATTATAGTATATATATTTTTTTATCAAACTTGGTTATTACAGTCTGCCATGATTCAGTCAGGCTATTAGCTGGCATATACTTACGACATAATCCACTCTAGTTCTGCTAGTTTTGACATGGCTATTAAACATTTTGAGAAACACTCTGCTTAATTACAAGCTGTTGTGATACAGCTACGATCTTACTAACTTTCACTCACGCATTCATGGATGATACAATCTAAGAAGCAGTGTTACAATTTATCCGAAAATTAACAATCGATAAGATCCAATATTTAGTGCATTCCTTTACTGCGTATTACGTGTTGCTGAATACAGGACCAGCATGCCATATGACATTAATATTGTGTAATGAGCTGCTTGTGATAAAACAAACTGTTGTAATAAACCATCTCAGCAATATTCGAACTACTACTGACGCTTCAGAAAAATATAATAGTTTCTTTTTTTATGCTGAAGAGTTAGTGGTGGTTTGTGTTCGTGACTATCATGAAAACGAGCGACAGGTGACGTGATGTCTACCATTAACTCTAATCTCTAATCTAATCTTTCCGGAGCATAATTAAAAAACCGTTCAATATTTTTCTGCAAAACTTGGTAGATATATCAAACAGAACCTAAAGTGGTGCCTTTTGCTATTTACAGATTTTTGGCATTTTTATTTTTCTCGGTTTCCATGGAAACGATTTGGACTTAGTCTAAACAGGAAGGGGTGGGTTTTGTTTCCGGAGCACAACGCGAAAACTTCTTAATATCTTTTTACAAAACTTGCCAGATATGTGAGGCAGATCTTGAAGTGGTGCCTTTTGCTATTGGCAGATTTTTGGCATTTATGTTTTTCATGATTTCCATGGAAACGATTTGGACTTAGTCTATAGTCATATCAAGCTGGACTTAAGTAACTGTCAGATGATTTGTTCTTTCAAATATGTGGGGGTCGGGGGGATATGTCATCTTCAGATGACTCTTGTTTACTGCTGCGAAGAACTCTTTTCATGTTCAGTTGAAATTGCCTCACGCACAAATATTTACTCAACACTCTGAAGCAGACATGCAATGACAAAAAAGAAAGTTCATTTATTTGTGAAACACCGACGACAACCATGTCCAACACATTTGCTTATTTCCTCAAGGAAATCTTGACAATTAGATCTCTGGTGATATACTGTACACGTCCCAAATGGAACGTGCTACGTATATTATTGCTTGAAATTCCCGTTATTCAATACTCAGCAATCGTTTCTTCATTCTCCTCCAATTCTGCGTCCATGCATTTTTGTGAGACATATCGGAAGATGTTTCATTAAAATCGAGCTGAGACAGAGACAGACTGAGACGAGTCCTGTAGTTGCCAAACGCAAATTTCTTGCTTCATCCACCTTTGCTATTCAGTGCCTTTTCCACCAGAAACGTATTTCAAGCACACATCAAACGGAAACTTTGAATCATAAAAACACAAAACAACACTTCCATAAACATTAGAAATAGTTTTAATGGGTCTGTTGCATGATTCCTATATGCAATACCATAAACATCTGATGATGGTGTTCGTTAAAAAACGAGAACTGACGATAGCCGTCACAAACACAAGGGTCAAGAACCAGGGAATCGTCTTAGTCACTAATGCACCACGTTTGGAGGGAGTTGGGTTTAACGCTATTTAGCTGTGTCACAGAGCGCCCAACAAATACAGAGAAGGAAGGCTATTCTTCCATGTTTGTGAACCTGCAATCCTAATAACTGCATAAGACTGTCCATAATCGGAACCAATTGACACGATTCCTACGACCGAAAGCTATGAAGACAATGCCATTTAGAAAGTGGTCCAACGTAACATATGTTATATTTGGGTTGATAGGGTTAGGCGTCTGGCTTTCTGTGCTGGTCATTACATGTCCGACTCTGAGGATGTGGGTTCGAATCCCGGATGGGGCTAAAAAAACCCAAAGTACTAGAATCTGTACTTTACTAAGAAAGTGTAATCCCAAATATCACATATGTTACATTTGACCACTTTCTAAATGGCATTGTGTATATGACCCTTGCCCAATTATAACTGTGAACTGGGGACATGTTAATTTTAACGAAGACAAACTATGTTCTGTCTAAACTAACATGAACTACTATGACCGCAATACGGATGTCACATATGTTATAACTCCTGAGAGGGTACGTAAGTCCCAACATTTTCAAAGTCAATTTAAACCAACCAGGATTTTTAAACGTAGTATTCTTGTTATCTTAACTTTGGCTAACATTTCTTACAATCGCCAGCAGCTGAAGGGATGGTGTAAATCCAACTAGGGTCCATGCAGGTAGCAAAGGTACTGTAAGTCCCCATGGTCATAGTATGGTGATCTATCTTCTGTTGTTGGCGATCTATAGCCTGTTTTTTCCAGCTAGGGTCCATGCAGGAAGCAAATGTACTGTAAGTCCCCATGGTCTCTAGTATGGTGATCTACCTTCAGCTGTTGGCGATATATAGCCTATTTTTATATTGTGTTGTCACCTATAGTTCAAATATTTTAGATTTAATTACTAGTTTTACATGTCTAACTGTGATATTCTAGTTGTTTTACTGTCCTTCGTCGGCAGGTTTTTATGATATAGATATATTTTGTTTCAATATCAAATGTTCTCGTCACGATATGGCTGAAATATTGCCGATGTGACGTTAAATCTTAACTCACTCACTCACTCACTATAGCCTGTTTTTATATTGTATTGTCCAAATAGTGCTGTAAGTTTCAACTTTCCACACTAGTGTTAATTCCAGTTGTGATATTCTAGTTGTTTTACTGTCCTTTGATGACAGGTTTTTATAATATACACATATTACATTTCAATGTCAAATATGTTCTCCTCACGATATAGCTGAAATATTGCCGATGTGAAGTTAAATATTAACTCACTCACTCACATATGTTATAACAAATGGAGACATCGGTTGTGCGGGATGTGGTTAGCATTATACTGGGGAAGCGGAACGTTATACAGGGTCAAGAGACTTCAGATCCAAACACATTGATAAACGTGGTTTTATAAATTTAAACAGTTATAAACGTTTACGTACATGCATGGCAATAGATCAGATGTTCCTATGGCTTTTGAAAAACAAGCTTAAAGTATAATTCTCATAGCTCAGTGTATTGCTATTTGTGCACTGAAACCATAATTTACTGGCACTAACGTCCGTAGCATGGTGATCAGCCTTCAGTTGCTGGCGATATATAGCCCATTTTTACATTGTATTATCCAAAAATAGTTTTCTACTTTTAAAGATATATGCTAGCTAGTTTTAACTCATTTTGTGATAATCTAGTAATGTTACTGTCCTTCGTTGACAGGGTTTTATGTATTATATGTATGTATTATGAATTTAGAACTAGTTTTAGTCACGATATGGCTGAAATATTGCCAATGTGACTTTAAATTTTAACTCACTCACTCACTCACTCATTACTGGCACTAACAGTTACACCATACACCCTATGACGACACGAATACTGCCATTGTGCTTAGCTTATGACTACGCTAAGCATTCGTTACAGCCGAAACCTGTGAAGATGCGGATTAGAATTGATCTTCAGCAACCTATGCCTGTCGTAAGAGGCGACTAATGTGATCGTGTGGCCGGTCTTGCTGACTTGGTTGACACATGTCATCGTTTCCCTATTGCGTAGATCGATGTTCATGCTGTTGATCACTGGATTGTCTGATCCAGACTCGATTATTTACATCCCGCTGTGATATAACTTGAATCATGCTGAGTGTGGCGTTAAACAACAAACAAACATTATGCACATGTAGGAGTTTGCACAGCACAGTCATCTGGACTCTAATCGTTTAAGTCACAGCTTGCTCAGTTGTCAGTTGTTACAGCTTGCTCAGTTGTCAGAGGTCACAGCTCGCTCAGCCGTCACGTAATTTTCTGTTTAAAGTTGCGAGCATAAGACCTTCAGGAATCCTCTTTTCGTTGTTCGAATCACCGAGTCGCTGAGCTTTGCACAAATTGAGACCTCTGATTTCCTTTGGTTGAGGGAATATGTGCGTATGGTCATATGCCGCTTTTAGTAATATACTAGCAATATCAGAAATGGGCATCAAACATTGTACCTATGTGGGGAATCGAACCTCTGTCCTCGGCGTGACGAGCGAACGCTTGAACCACTAGGCTACCCCACCGCGCTGAGGGAATACCACTTCCAGGTAATCATGATTCTATGTAAGTAGCCCTTGTCAAGGCCGACCTGTCTGACATTATCGGGAGTTACTGTCCGAATGATACGTGACCCTTTCTGAGGCCAATGATCACGGCTGAAAACTTTGCAATATAAAATAACAATATATGGTATGACCGTTTCATCTCATTGTCTCGCCTTTGGGTTGAAACTGAAAGCTTTAAGGTCTTGACTGCTATAGCACTCATAATAATAGTAATAATAATGAGTGAATTTGTAACGCGCCAATCTCCACGCCAGCTGGTATGCTCATGGCGCTACAAGTAAAGTTATTTGTGTGAGAGTCTAGACAAAGTACTTCTTAAATAAAACGTTTTGAGGAGAGTTTTGAAGGAGTGCAGGCTTGGGGCTGTTTTGAGATCTTCAGGCAGAGAATTCCATAGAACGGCTGATTGGTAGGCAAATGATCTGAATCCAAATCGTTTTAGTCTGTATCTGGGCACTGTGCACAGAATTTGGGACTGGGATCACTCATGAAATACATGTGAAATATGCCAAATAAATAAAACCTTATCGATTATCCATCGAAATAGATTCAACTGGTGCCAGTGAGAGATTCATAACAGTATCGTAGGCCCATGACGTATCTGATCTCAACAGCGGTACTTCCCAGTTCCATCGCTATATATCAGGATCGAGTTGAACAATTCATTATTGTTTTCAGTTTTGTTTTAGAGTCACAGTTTTGTGGCGAATGAACACAATATTCGTCCTGTTGTGTGTCAAAGAAGTATTTTTTTATGTCCGAGACATGGAAAACACTGTACATAATCTTTACGGAACATCCATTGCTAATTTAGATTGTTAAAATACATGCCCCTTTGAAAGACCCAACTCCGATTTCTGTTGTGAGTGAGTTTGGTTTTACTCCGCTTTTAGCAATATTCCAGCCATATCACGGCGTGGGACACCAGAAATGGGCTTCACACATTGTAGCAATGTGGGGAATCTTCCCTTTTTGAAAATTATGATATTCCTCTTAAGCATATCGTTCAACAAATCTTTCCACTTTTAGATATTTAACATGGGGTCTTCACCAAAAAAGACATCGATTCATTTCACGATTTACAAATAGTGAAAGTCAGAAGTATGCCAGCTGCCTTGTGTGCAATATGTAAATGACATGTAACATGATGCAGACACTACCAAAAAAAAATACCACAAAAATCCTTCCAAACTCTTAACGGGAAAATGATACCACAAAACTGTCCAATAACCATGAACACCTGTCACACGTCCTAATGCCTCGATTGATGACGGATGTGCTGTTATTTCATAAAACGTCAACATTGGTGACGAACAAAATCATATTTAGGAAACCTTGTAAATTTAACATTGGCTTTACATGTCTGAAATGAACGTGCCAACGAACGTCAGAGCTTGAACCGTAATACCATTATCCCATCTATCAAACGCAACATCTCTTTATCTATCAATCTCTCATTCAGTGTCAGTGGCATTATGTAGACATGTGTCTTATTTCAAACAGATATGAAACCACAGCCTTCACTGAAATACAATTTGGGACCTCCAACCAAGATCCTGAAAGTCAGTCACATCGGCAGTATTTCAGCCATATCGTGTCTAAATCAAATTATAGATTTATAGTAACTGAAAGTAAATATTAAAAAAACTGTCAACGACAGTAAAACAACCAGTGTTTCACATATATAAATTATAAAGCTAGTAATTAAATCTAAAATATTTTAACTATGAATGATAATACAATATGAAAAGGCTATAGATTGCCAACAATTGAAGGTTGATCACCATAGGGACTTACAGTACATTTGCGTCCTGCATGGACCCTAGCTGGTTTACACCATCCCTTAAGATGTTAGCAATGTTTGACAATATAGCCATAAATTAAAATAACAGATATGCTGCAGTTTTAAAAAAAGTACGTTTAAAGGTACTATAATTGTTTTGTGACGTACATACTCTTTCAGGAGGACGATAAGTTTACAGTACTTTAATCCACTTCGAGCTACAGCCACTAACAATATCAGCTGTTAAGTTAAACTACTAATCATAAAACATTTATCTGTTTACACACCTGTAATCAAAATTTCTCTAACAACTCTATTTCTTTTTTAAAGTCAATGATTAAATGATAATTAACATTACTATAAAGGTCCTTTACTGTTTTGACATTGAAATACTTATCCCTTGTGATGGAAAAATAGATCATAAAAGACCGAAATATGTGTCCTAAAGGGAAATTGTAAATCTGACACAAGAGGCATTGAAGTGGCTTCACTTTACGTTACAGCATAAGAATACACAGATGTTAGGGCTGGTTAATGGGTATTGAGGATTTCGGTCAGACAATATACTATCAATCGACTTCATCACAGGGCGATCTATAGCCCGTGTTTTATACTGTATTGTCCCCTTTAATTGAAATGTTTTAGCTTTGCTCGCTAGTTTTATTCATATCTGTGATTCTCTAGTATTTTTACTGTCCATCGTCGACAGGTTTTAATCTTCAAAATGTTTTCTCTTTATATTGTATAAATTGTTTTCGTCACGATATGGCTGAGATATTGCCGATGTGTCGTTAAATATTAACTCACTCACTCACTCATCACAGGGCTGGCAGAGAAATACTTTGTTATTGATATTTGTAACGTTTGTAAATTGATAGTTCATCACCTTCGCTGACTATATTGAACATTGTATTGTGGAATTATCACCATATATTAGCCTTGATATAATACAAAAATAGGCTTGACCTTTCATAATATCAGAACAAAATACCACTGTGAAGATCAGGGTTAGAATTGATCTTCAGCACGACAGGTGGGATCGGGTGGCCAAGCTCGTTTGGTTGACACTGTCATGTCATCGGATCCGAATGATGATGATGTCAGTCACTGGATTGTCTGGTCTAGTTTTGCCGTCATATAGCTGGAATTTTGTTGAGCGCGGCGTTAAGCAACAAAACGAGAAACACACACATAGAACACAATCAATACAAAACCTGTCAAAAGCTTTGATGTTTTTGTACTCCACTGTCCCATATGAAACTTCAAGAACTAGAACTGCTTTGAGAGACATTTAGCAGTTGGAGCAGTAAGGACGGATACCGATATTTGGATGAACACCTTTTTTATTGCAGTGAGAGCGACGTTTCGGTGTGTCACTATCCCTTCGTCTATAACGCAGGCTTCTATCTATAATGGCTGTGTTGTCATTGTTACTGGATTCCTAATCCCCAATTGTACTGTATAAACATCTTCTCCAACTTGTATATATGCTTCTCTATCCTCATGCTATTAATCACTTGCTTGATAACGGTGTTAGAACCTACACTGAAACGTCGCTCTCACTGCAATGAAGAATTTGCTCATCCATATATTGTTATCCTTCCTTCAAGAAGTAATTTGAAAAACAACACATTGTTTCTTGATCCATGGGGCAGTTGTTACAACATGTGGTGACCACAATTACAGTTACATATCAGGACATCGACGTTTAGGGCAATGTATCTCGAACTTACTGAGAAAAACAACAATGACATATTATACTTCGTCACAGATAGTAGACATCCCTATTGACACCAAATAGGCTCCAGTTCATGCTGATCTCTGACTTATGGATATGTGTCAGAATTTCTCCTGGGACTGTCAACACTGAAACACAGTTTTTGATCTAAGAAGGATAATTTATGCTTCAAGTGTATCTCGTACGATATTGCAAGATCTTTAAACATAATCTGCAAGTAAGACCACCCAATTGCGATGCAAACATGTAGATTTGTCGACCCATTTCTATCTCGGAACCGCCACTAACAGCGAAGTTCACTGGTATAATCCACACCGGCAACGCTTGAGGGTATTAGGGGTTAAGATGACACACGTTTCCTATAAAATTCCCCGATCAAATGTAAGGTAATTGCGTCACTTCCTCAATTGCTGTCTGGTCTATTTATATGGTACATGCCCTGGTGTATCTGTGAATCGAATGGCACTTTCAATCACTTATCAGGACAGAATTCAACATCTTCTACTGTTTTTATGATGTGATGGGTTTGCGAGAATGAAAGGTTAAGTTTATATGTTAAAGGTTTTTTGATTCAGATCAATACACCTTAATCATCACAACATTCGTCCTGTCACATGCCATGGGTCGAATAAACCTTTCCATTGCGTTCCATGAGAGAGACATTTGTTTCATCACATTACACAAACCATTTGTCAGTATGTACTCGAGACATTGTCATCATCTATAAGATTAAACTACATACCCTTTCAAAACATCAGCCCTCATTCGTTTTGGCAAACATTTAACATATTCCCCTAACTAATACCATTTAGCAAATATGTTCTGACCTTTACCAGCGTCCATTGTGAATTTTCTCCAGTGTAGATGGCTATGGATTTTCAGTTCGATTGCGATTACAAATGGTTAAAGACTGAAGGGAGCCAGGAAATCTCAAGCAAATTTTCAATTCCAATTGAATCAAAGGCATGTTGAACATCGGTGTTAGACTGATGTTCCAGACGGACCAATCTTAAGAGCGTGTCTGCAAGCCACAGGGTGCCTCTTAAGATAATGTGGCGAACATGCTGCCTACACTAAATTTAAAGAAAGATCAATTAATTTCTAGAACCGTTCAGGAAACTTATGCACTTCCATTACCTCTTTGGCTAAACTAAATTTCCCCAATAGCAGGGAGTCAGTTAAGGACTCTGCTGGGGCATTTGCTAATGAAATAGAATTAAAGGGGTGGCGTGGTGGCCAATTGCCAACGTCACAGGTTACTTTGAAGAAACCCTCACTTCCACCAGCTCTCAAGGCTGTGGAGATAGAGATTTTCCCGAATTGAGCTTGCGGCCAAGGTGAACAGAGAACTATATCAGAAGCTGTTCTATACTCTTGTTTAAGTAAATGGAAAGTATTGATCGTATTCTTGTATAAGCTCAACAACACAAGCACAGTGAACTGACTCCAGTAAATCCAATGTGTTGCTTTTAAGGTCGGAAAAAATATATTCTCTCATTTCAGAATACACAAACTGAATGTTGAAGAATTGACTAGGTGACAGTTTGAATCTGGAAGAAAGTCAGAAGTGAAACGTTTACCACTCTTGTGAAACTCATGAAACACTATTTGGGAGTCGTAAGTACTAGTTGTACCTTACTGAATGGTGTCAACGCAAATATAACATACGTTATAGATGATGACTTTCTAAAAGGCACTGTTTTTCAAAACGTCAGACTGTGGGATGTGTTATATCTATTAAAACCTTACATAAATTACCTGACCTCCAGATGTCGGACTTCCATTTTGTGGGAACCTGGGTGGCTGTGTGGGTTAGATTTCTGAATATATGTGTTTGCATTTTGATGTTCAACGGACGGGCATCAACCCAAACGCAACTACAATAACTATTTTAATCTTAAATTTGTATCACGGATTTTGTAACACGATTTTTGTTCTGATCATAATCAAGAAACAAAATGAGTGCGGACATTTATTGGATTTGAACTAACAATCACCACTCAGCGTGAACTATCAGCACCGTACTGAAACATGTATTGCCTCCTGTGTCTGTTATCGCCTTCAAGGCTGGTCCCTCCGTTTCTTATTACGTAAAAAGGTTTCCTTTCAGCCAATCGATCAGCACTCTCAATCCTGAACACTGATTTCAAGATGTGTGGTAAGGTCTGCAACGAGAGTTAGTGCTCAGTCGGCAGCCGTGGTTATGTACACACGTCTTTGACAAAAGGTTAAGTATTGAGGGGTACACTATGAGGAATCTTGTCCATGTGCAGACAATGAGCCTGCCAAGTCAATGATCTCTTGTTGTGAAGTATGGCATGCTAAGGTCGAACATCTTATATCTATTGAAACTGTCAAATTAACAAAAGCAACAGATGGTTTACTTTGCATGCTTGATATACGATGCAACAACATAAATCGGGTGACAGGGCTTGATGACTTGTGTGATCTGTTTGTGTTGTACAAGTATGAACTGTGTTTGACGCTGCTCGTATATGTTGTAATATTAATAATTACCTCTACACTTCAACATGTAACTTCCAACACAAACACCTGGGAAAGATAATATCTAATGTCGCATTCCCTCAAATACTCCTGAAACCGGTCGCACAAAAGAAACTAATGGGATCATAGTTCACTCTTTGACAGTTATTTTCTTATTAATAATTTGTACTCCTTAGGAATAGAAATTCAACTTTTTTTCAACTAACATCAAAATGTCGTAAAAAACCACAGATGACGATGATGATGATGATGATGATGATGATGATGATTTGAACATTACTTTAGACTGAAGAGCGGTCGATAATTCCCTTTGTTAGAAAACGGAACAAAATGTGGAACATACAACAAACATGGAAACCCTACGACAGCTGACGAATGCAGTGACTGATTTAAGTCAAAACGCATTATAGTCCAAATATTGTACCGAAGTTCGAGTCGAGAAGAAGAAGGAAACACTGAAAACATCCTCCCTCAAAGTAATAGCACTTTCTTCAACTTCGTTTGACCATGTGTTATGTATATACATCTACAGGTGTCTGTCAACCGAACAATGATTTATATCACTAATTGCAATCATGATTTCACTTTGTATTCTAGAGAAATAATTAATATGTTCCATATTTTTTAAAGATCGTGTTCGTCCATGCAGGAAGCAAAAGTACTGTCATCTTGGTCCCTAGTATGGCGACCTAACTTACTGTAAGTCCCCTTGGTCCCTAGTATGGTGACCTAACTTACTGTAAGTCCCCTTGGTCCCTAGTATGGTGACCTTACTTACTGTAAGTCCCCTTGGTCCCTAGTATGGTGACCTTACTTACTGTAAGTCCCCTTGGTCCCTAGTATGGTGACACTTACTGTAAGTCCCCTTGGTCCCTAGTATGGTGACCTAACTTCAGTTGCTGGAGATATAGAGCCCGTTTATGAAGTGTGTTTTGTCCTAATAATCTTATTGCTTTAACGCTACATGAAAGTTTTATATATATAAATGTGATACTCGTGTTGTTTTTGCTGTGTTTCGTTTAATAATCCAACTATGTAAATCCTGAATGTAAAACTTGTTTTGGTCAAGATATGACTATAACTTTTAACTCAATCACTCACCCTGACCGTATCCACTGTTCATGTGCAATGATTTCTTTCTAAATCCAATCTCGTTTTTCAATAAGTTGCTGTCTCACAAAAATCATACACCAGTTTCATCGACAAATCCATACTGTATCCATACATATGCATGCAAACAGTCTAAAGCAGCACCAGACTTCCAGATTTAGCAGGACTAGACTTCCTGTCTTTGTCCTATAAATTCGCTTAGCCCCGATAACAAACAATACCTCTAAACTGAAACGTGACACGGACGTCGGTGCTTAAGCTATAATGGTCTTTTCTTGACACGTTAATCCCGTCGCTCAGTACGAAACAACGTCTTCCCACTATCCGACGTCACTAGCTTTCCAGTGGAGATGTCGGACCCGAATTTCAAGCAGAAATAAAACATCAACCTTTATTGAAATCGTGCTGGGATCCCCAGAGACCGAAATGAGTTGTAATGTGTCAAAAATCATATTCGTGATGTCTTAAATCTAACCCTTGTAGTGGCGGCATTGAGAAGTCATTCATGTGCAAGATGGCATAACACACAGTTGGGACCAAGTCTATGGATGTTACACGTTCGGCCGAAACAGTTCACGTTTTCTGTACATAATCGGTTAAGACCACATAAAATAGGCATTTCTATTTCAGTGTCCCTCAGAGTGGAATAATACATACTCTCCCCAAAAAGAAACTCATAGGTGATACTGGCATATGAAATGTCAAATATTTTTCGAAATAGCGTTAGATTGTTATAAGGTTGCCATTATAATGATGTTTTTTGTACATGGAACGCATGCACAGCGCAAACAAAAACGCATCTTCAGAAACTTGAACGCTCTTTTACGTTCGAAAATGTCAACCTGCATGATAATGCCATTTAGAAAAAGTGGTTCACAATATGCCGGTGCAGTTCTGGAGTTGTGAGCTGTGACATTGCCTATCATGTCATTTTGCTTAAACATGGTCATTGTCGTATTTTAGCTAAATGAAACGTATTGTTATGCTTCGAGACATTCTCTATGGACGTCTGGAGGCTATAGAGTGTCAATCTGGCATTGCAAGTCACCTCAATGTTTTACCCGAGTACCATCAGTCGCTTATGGGAACGAAATCTGCAAACAAAATCAAGATCGGCCTCAAAGCGGTAGACCTAACTCACCCATGATGTAGCGAGCCATATCTAAACGCAGAAATCTAACTTTGTGCATCAATGCAGTGTATCTGCTATTCGGTACTGACTACCAGAGACAGTTGTTCCAGGAACATAATGCCAGGCCCCACACAGCACATTCCACTGTTCAGTATCTTCAGAATGAGAACATTACAGTGTTTCAAATCCAAATCGCTTCGACATGAAAACCATCGAGCTTTTGAAGGATAACCTCAGACGTTAGATGAACTGTCGCATTCATTGCATGAGGAATAGGTCAGAATTCAACAAGGTCGAATTCAAAGACTTATTCAGGCCATAACGAGACGTTGCACAGCAGTTTTGGGACTCATGGTGGCCACAACAGATATTGAAGACAACGCCCAACTGGTATCGGACGCCTTTACTTATGGAAACTGTTACAAGCGTTACCTGTTAACAGGCGTTTCATCTTTCATACTGTGCAATTTGGCTGCAACTGATCCAGAATAACATGCGTTATCTCACTTCAATGTTAGCAGAATAAGTTCATGAAAATAGACATATGCGTTTCATTTTGGAAGAGTAACTTATCTGCCCAGAAAGTCACCAAGTTTAACCACCACCGTTCAAAGAATGAGGCCACTTCTATAACAGAAAAAACACGTACGGCGAAGTGTAGTTCACACTAGCACTGCGAGTAGAGTGAGTTAGTGAGTTGATATTTATCGTCACATCGGCAGTATTTCAGCGAGTAGACACTTAGTTTAGAACTGCATATTTTCCCTGACAACAACCTTCGCCCTCAAATGTCAGGCGATGAAGTCACTTACACATTTGCTTGAACATTAAACAAAGTGGCCTGTCAATATGTCCTTGAGTAATTGTCGCTTTGTTTCTTATTACATAATTTGCCCTTTTAGCAACAGTTGGGCTGTTCATACTAGTCTTGTGTGATTAAGCTATACTGACCTTTACCGTTCTTGCTTTTTGCCTTCGATTTCCGTCATCATAGCAGGCAATTTAGTTTCACTTTGATGAAAAGTACCATTAAATTACAAGTTTGGGACAAAGGTTGACCATGAAATCTTGAGACCTAAATTTCAATTCAAATCAGCTAAGGTGTGTGGAACATGAGTGTTACAGCTGCCTTCCAGACAGAACAATCTGTTCCTAAAAGTCAGGGGATGATTTTAAAGGTAAAACGTGCATTCTGCTTACACTAAAGTTATTGGTAAATCTCTTAAATTCCAGAACCTTTCAGGAACCTCACGTAACTCTATCACCTATTGGGTCAAACTAACACCTTCCGATAACATGGACTCAATTATAGAGTCTGCTTTGGCATTTGGTATTGAAATAGAATTGAAAGTGCGGCGTCATGGCCATTTGCCAACATCGAAGGTCACTTTGAAGAAACCCTCACTTTAACAATCTCTAAAGGTTGCTGTTTACATCAGTCTGATTCTGGTAAAGTATAAGTGTACGAATAAGAGGTAGATGTTTACATATGCACGTTTCAGACTTGTTAAATGTGTTTTAGCGGTATAATATTAAAATATACATCACCTGCGATGAAGTACCGTACAAAGATTGTCCGTCTGAGTGAATATAAGAGCCCACGTAATTCAAGTGTATTTATTTCTGCCACTTCTTAAGTCGTAGAACAAGTGTTCCTTTAATCTTTGACTAAATTTGTCATTTTCGCAAACAGCTGAAGGGAAGATGTAAATCCAGCTGCTAGCGCATAAGACTAATAGCTGAAGTGAGCGTATAAATCCAGCTAGGGTCCATGCAGGTAGCAAACGTACTATTAGTCCCAATGGTCTCTAGGAGGGGATCTATAGCCCGTTTTCAAATGGTATTATTGTTTAGAGTAATATATGTTTATGGTTATGTACTAGTTGTAAAGGTAAATATGTGATAATCTGTTGATTTTACTGTCTTTTGTTGACAGACATTTATTGCAATGAGTTGGCCTTTGCTGATATACACCTTTATATCCACGATTTGAAATACTGCCGATGTGACGTTTTAAACTTACTTAGAAGTAAATCAACTTTCTGGAATATATATCTAAAAGCGGAGTAAAACCATACTCACCTGCTCATTCACTACCCTCTACAAAAGCATCACGCACCATGTACCATGATATTTTGCATTCTCGGTGAATGTCTCGATACTTATAAGACCAAATGCACTGTCAAAATGTTGCATATGTTTCCTTAATCTCAAGGGAGGTAGGATAAGCCAGTGAGTGAGTGAGTTTAGTTTTACGCTGCTCTTAGCAATATTCCAGCAATATCCCGACATGGGACAACATAATAAGCTTCAATCATTGTACCCATGTGGGGAATCGAACCCGTAGCAAACAAAGCAAACGGCAAATGGTCTAGTCACACTAATCAAATTATCAAGTCGTGCTCCAAAATGATATCATCAATGCGAAAATTTACTAAACAGAAATACATTCAACAATATTTATAAGATATTTATCAGACCACACTTTGAGTATGCTTGTGAATTATGGGATGGTTGTACCGTACAATAGAAGGAAATCTTAGAGAAGCTTCATTTAGAAGCTGCCAAAATAGTTACGTGTCTTCCTAGATATACCTCACGGGAATTCTATATTAGGAGACAGGGTGGGAAAGACTGGATGAACGAAGGAAAAGAAGAAAACTTTGTCTGTTTTATAAAATTCCAAATAAGTTAGCTCCTGTATACTTAAAAGATATTACTCCAGATAGTGTGGGATCCAGATCTAACTATAACCTTAGGAATGCTAACAATATTATCCTTCCTTCTGCAAGGTTAAGACTTTCGTATGATTCCTTTTTTCCATCAACTGTAAGAATATGGAATAATATTTCTGAAACCGAAAGAAATCGACCTTCATTACAAAGTTTCAAGTCATATTTAAAGGGTGAGCAACCTGTAGCTCCATCATATTACTCGTTTGGTATTAGAAAATTTAATATTATTCACACAAAGTTGAGATATATGACTAGTCAGTTAAATTATGATCTGTATCGTTTCAACATGAAAGATTCTGCTTCTCGTTACTGTGACAATGCTTGTGAAAATGTACATCACTTCATATTAGAATGTAGACTGTACAGCATTCAAAGAGAGATATTAATGTTAAATATTAAAAATATTGTAAAACGTGATTCTCCAATCACATTGTCACTGATGTTACTTGGAAGTCCTGACCTGACTATTCAACAGAATGAATGCATTTTCAAGTGTGTGCAAACTTTTATTCATCAATCAAAACGCTTTGAGTGATCACATAAGTCGTATCCCTTCCTCTCTTCTCTCTTTTACTTTCCTATCTCTTCTCTCTGTCTTCTCTCCTAAGATGTATATAATTGAAATTGCATGTATGTAAATATTAGGGAGCGGGTATTTTAAGTTGGATAACTTGTCCCCAATCCCTTTCACATTTGTGAATAAAATATGTTTAAATCAATCGAACCCGTGTCTTCTGCGTGACAAGCGAACGCTTCAATTACTAAGCTACCCCAGCCGCGGGGTAAGCTAGTGGATCTAAAGCTTGTTACGCCAAAAAACCCGGGTCCGATTCCACGTGTGGGCTGAATGTGCTTGGGCCATTTCCGCGATATTGCTGGAATGGCGAAAAACCACTCACCCCTATCGTCCACAAAGTTTCAACTTTGGATCCCGTTCTTCACAAAAACATTTTAACAGAAACACGTTCAGTCAGTAATGTTCACATTCATGCCTTTCAAGAAGGTATTAGGCCTATTAGTATCAAAAATTGATATTGACTGTTTTATTTGCCCTTGGTATGGCTAGCATTTTCCAAAATACCGTTTTAAGTTTATGTTTTACTTATTATCCACAGAAGCGCATAAAGTTTTTGACCTGTCTCGGTTTGCATAAACACAAATTACATAGACCTACGTTACATCATGGATTAAATAAAAGTTTACCGGACCGACTGACTGACTGGACAGGGTTTATTACATGTCATAAAAGTGAACCCTTGCCAGGGAATAAGAGGCTTATTGTAGTAGAATACATTCTCTAATTGGTACCCTCTAATTAACACCTGTCACAAGGGATGGACCGTTTAGGTGGTTTATCACTGCGTAATCAACAGTCAACAGACCATGAAATATTGTTGTAAGATTGTAGGCGAATTGGGATGTAGGCGAATAGAGAACAACCAGTTTGGGTTTGTGGTCAGAGACGGTGTTATGCAGTTGGTGTATTCACGAAATATCATCAACTTGTTAATAGATAATTGGTTATGTTGTCCACACGGGCGGACTGAGGCTAAAACAACCCAAATGAATTCCTTCTTTAAAAACTTCATAGTGTAACTAATTAATTTGGTCATATACAATAAAAGGTGACTAAATGTTTAATTTTAGATAACGTTAAATAATTTCTAGAGAAATCACTACACAAGTTCATATCACAGATGATTCCAGAGAGAAATAGTTCATGAGATTCCAATTCATGAAAAGCATTAAATTCCAAAATAAGCAAGCCAATCTGTTCTCTAATGCTCAGGAATTATTACCACTTAAATGACAATAGTTTGAGAAGGCGTCGACTCAGGAAGCCGACCTTTCGATTTTTATAAGGTTCAGGACGTTGACAAGGGGTACGCTTTGAAGTTTGGGTGTTATTTTACCACATGGCTAATCTCGTGTTATGTGTTAATACAAGCTGGTGGTTGATGGAAGTGAACACAACGCACACGGAAGCCGACCGTGTAAAAATATGATTAAAACAATCATATGATGAACACATTTCAAGGGCACTGATCCAGAGCAATTTCCGCGCACTGGTCGTTGCTTTTGTTATTGTGGGATGATATCCCAGTAGTTTCGACTGGTTCGTGACCTTTGCTGCGCCACCCGTATGCGCAATTGATAGTATAGGTATAGATTGATCAACAAAAATAAAATCTTTTTTACTCGATAATATTTTCATCTTCATTTCTATAATAACAAATGATAACATTTTGAAGTTTAATCATCTGCCAGTGGTAAAAAACGTCAGGACTGAAAATAACGATGTCAATGTATGTCTTTATATTTTGTCTTATAATCCTAATTATTTTATTGTCATATTTGTATGCATTTTGAAACTTAATAAAAAGCATACGATCTGCTTATACTTACAGTGTATTTATAACATGACTGTAATATCTAGACATTTGATAGAATGCCAACATGAATCATATTTCACACACGCCCGGGGCCCAACAATAGGTGTATGTTGTCTGTCTCATTACGCTACACGGCGAAACAAAATGATTCTGTTGAATGCTACCACAAATGAATAAAAACAAAATGCAAATATTAGAAATTAAACAGACTAAAGTCTGCAACAATGTCAGGCTATTACCTTGTTCGAGGAATGTATCCATCAATATCCACATAGGTTTAGTCCCAATTTTGACAGTCCCAAATCTGACAGTGAAATTTCTCACTTCTGTAATTGATCTCGCCAGTTATCCCAATTTTGACAGTGAACTTTGTTACGCTTGTTAGCTCTTCTCGTGTCCGTCTTTTGACATTACTGGTAAGCATATAGGAACCAATAGAGCTTTGGTCTGGATGTGTATGCTGTTTGACCCCTCTTCTGACAACAGTACCATCTGCTGTTGTAGTGACTGAGGCTGTTTTCAGGCACTGACATCTTCATATAATGGTACCATTCCTGTTGGCAGTTCGTCTCAGATACCTATATTCATCCAGCAACAATTCTCCACCTGATCTCCTACCATCTAAATTTGTACCCTTCCCAGCCATGATGAAATACGATAAGAAAATGTGATGTATATGTGGGCATATATGC
Organism: Haliotis rubra; assembly: GCF_003918875.1. Taxonomy (NCBI): domain Eukaryota; kingdom Metazoa; phylum Mollusca; class Gastropoda; order Lepetellida; family Haliotidae; genus Haliotis; species Haliotis rubra. The sequence continues at coordinate 231,180 of NW_025765045.1, read as the reverse complement.
TTTGCAAGTAATTGGTAAAGCTCATTCTGCCATCCTGCTCATGGCGTAACCTTTTTTATATATTGCATTCATACATCTAAACGGATAATGCTGCTTCTGCATCCTTTCCTCTCAGTTGATTGTGGTATTAGTGTTCAAGAATGTTACTTGTTCTGTACTTCTCTCAGGTGATTGCATTTACATAACTACTCTTAATTGGTGCAGCTAGTTATCCCAGGTTTGACAGCGAAACTTCACGCCTGAACGAATCAGTGACCAAGACGCTGTCAAAAGTGGGACACTACCTCCACATAAAGGAACAATATGCCATTCATCTGCAGCTGACAAAGAATCCTGTTCCATGTCAAGTGTCTTTTAACAGTCTTATATGCGAAAGAGGGATACATCGTTTCAGTTTTTTTCACATTGGTGTATAATCTCATTCGTCATCCAAGATCGCACACTTGGCAACTAATTGCATGATGTCCGTCATTCTTTAAAAATGTAATTTAATTATCCAATAATGAGCTATCAATCCACTTGTGTCTTTCTTGGCTTGGTCATTAATCTCCTCCCCACCCACCCCTACCATTGTCTTGCTAATTAACATGGTCTGGTGATCCTCTTACGCCTTAAATATACAACTTGCCCGACTGGCAAAAGAGGAACACCCCCATCAACGTACTGGCGGTTAATCCACTGAAGGAAAGATGTTGTTTTTACACAGGTACTTTACGACACGGTGTAATCAGTATTGATTAGTAAACCTACATACATAAACACTACCTTTTGACAAATCCGCTGTGCAAGATAAAAGTAATTAATCAATCAGCGTGTTGTCGGTTAATCCTTTGATCAATGTTTGTTTATGTATCTCAGCTGATAATTCGTCTTGCTGCACTTCCATGCGCATATTACATAACATGTAATGCATTTGTCACATCAGACCTTAATTCATGATGCTGAGTTTGGGAAATGGGAACCTTTGTCGGATAAACTGAGTGGTATTACCATCATACCTGTTATAAATTTATTAACTGACCATCAAGTGAATGATGACAAATAACATGTGTAGGTTTATACCACCAAACACTGGTTACAGCAAAGGTAGTAGTAATCGCTGAATTGCATGCACTGTTAATTGCTTGAAAAAACCTATGGGCCGACACTGTTTGGAGAATACGAACGTAACTTCATTGTTGCATAAGAAATACATATACGTATTTGATGTGTACTGAAGTTAAAATTGTATATACCTAAGTAAATGTTCATTTGTCATAAATATAATATGTAATAGACATCACATGTTTACATGGCATGATTAAATATCGAGGTAAAAAAACACAGAAATAGGATCAAATTGGATCAGTCACTATGCCATCCATGCATTAGAAAATCCGAAAACCATACACTGCTGGGATATTTTATTGCAATCAGACAGGAACTACCGGGGGTATTCTCAAATAACAGCATCTGATGAGCATCCACCCGTCCCAATGTCCCGCTGTTTGGGTTGAAGAAATTTTGTCAAGGTGGCCAGAAGCCCAGTCCCTGTGTCCGTCACGGTCGAGGGAGCAGATACCGACCAGCTTGCAGTTTGGTTTGGCAATTAGACTGTTAGCGAGAAACATTAATCGCTCTGGATCAGTTCCCCTCTAATTACATCGGGATATATAATGAGAAGAAGCATGAATGTGTACATTCGATTTCGAAATGGCTAATGCTCAACTTGAACATAAGTTTATTCCTACACCTCGTTGGTGCAATATGCCGAAGGCCAAAGACAACCCACGAAGAAGAGTGAGTGAGTGAGTGAGTTAAAATTTAAAGTGACTAAAACACGTTATAGATTAACAATAAGTAATGATAGATCATAAAATCCTGTCAACAAAGGACAGTAAAACAACTAGAAAATCACAGATATAAATGTAAAACTAGCAATTAAATCTAAAACATTTTTACTATAGAGGACAACACAATATAAAATAGCCTATAGATCGCCAACAACTGGGGGTAGATCACCATACCAGGGACCATGGGGACTTACAGTACCTTTGCTACCTGCATGGAGCCTAGTTGGACTTACACCATCCCTTCAGCCGTTGGCGATTATAAGAAATGTTAGCCAAAATTTAAATAACAAGAATACTACGTTTAAAAATCCTGGTAAGTTTAAATTGACTTTCACAGTTTTGGGACTTACGTACCCTCTCAGGGGGACAATAATTTACCCACGAAGAAGAAATACCGATACCTGGAATGTCGTCTTCAAGAACTGAGACACCCGTTTCAAAATGGAATGTTAACTGTTAGACAGTTTGCTGATTCAGCATCTCTTCTTTCACATTTTAAATATATTTATAATGTACTTATAAATGTGTATGTATATGTAAATTATGTAATATTTTCTAACATTTCGTGATATGACGTAATATAACTATTTATAATTCCTGTAAAATGTAGCATGTTGTAACATGATTAAATAAAATCTGTCCATATAATCTCCCGTTACCACTCGTGGCTTACGCCTTCTATGTATTTTATGTGTTTTATATTTCAAAGTATATATGCTAAGTAAACTGAGACTGAAATAAAACACTATCTTTATACATATATATAGCTCATTTCTCATTAGGGGTGCTCTCATTCGCATAATCCGAAATATCCTTTTCTATCAACACGTAGGCCCATCATCGTCTCTATAATCCAATGTTAATTGCTAAAGGACGGGACATCGACCATCGACTCATGCGTTTGGACCAAAGGTGGATAGAGGGGAGTTTCCATGTATATTCTCACGCCATTATCTAGATAAATGTTACTACAACCAGGTGAATAGAAGTATATATGCATAGAGACAAGCAGCTAATTAACAACAACAGGTAATTCAGCAAGTAGCACATCGTTGGGGCCAACAGGAGAGTAAGATCAACAAGTCTAAATCCACTCCATTGCCCAAGTGATGGAATCAATCACCATTCAATCAGCTTGTTTATCCTGAACGTTGTACATCGAAATGCCGCTCTATGCAATAAACAGGGAGTTGTTATCACGTAAGTGGTATGTTTCGTTATGTATCCCCATACTGTTTACTGCAGTATAAGTGAGATCTGCTTCAGTTTGCGAAGGTCAAATCTTTTGAAGTTGATTTAAGTTCTACTTTAGTAAACTGCTACCTAACAGATTGATCTCAGATTAAAACATCTCATTCCAAATTCGTGTTTTCTATTTCAGGTACTAAGAAATTCTGATTTTTTACATATTAGATATAAATCTGTCGGTACCAGTTTGACGTGTCTGGTCATGAGTTAACTAACATAGTGATTATATATTGTTTTCATTACATGTGTCATTAACACGTCATTTATGCCATTATAATGTTCTCTTATCCATTTCATCATACAGCATTTATTTCATTCAATGTTTTGAAGCTCATATGATAACATGAAAAATGTTACTGTTCCAGTTCCTTTTGAAGTGTGAATTTATTTTTGTTCCTCAAGTGTTCCAACCAATATAGTCATTATGGTTACAAACGACCTGATTTTAATACCTATCAAGTAAGATGTTATACACGAGTGCATGCACACACACCCACACAAAACATCCGTAATTTGTGAATTCTTTTCGGACGATAAAGAAATATCTAATTTGATAAGAATCACTATAAACATTATCTTCCCTTAGTCTGAGAGTAGCATGGCATTATTTCTTCATTTTTTAATAATTGTATCTGCATAAAAGAAGGTATTATCAAAAATGTGAAACAAACTTCCGTATGCTACCATTTCACTAACATTGCGATATTGACCATGGAATAATGATAAGTTTATTCTGTTTTCAATGTCATAATATGTGAGGTTCCTCATTCACACATACATACAAACTGACAGCATAACACAAAACAATATGCAACCAACCAAATTCAATACAATACAACTTTCACCGCCTGTGCATACCACACTGTTAACGAATCTTTCAGGTGTGTTAGAGCGATAGTCACATCGTGACATGATTAACAAACCTACAGCTCAGCAGATTTTAATAATTTACCTTTTTAATAAGAAAAGCAAGATTTATGGATGTCAACTTCTTTATTGTGAATAACACGATGTTTCGGAGCATATGCTTGCTCATTCATCAGGTGAAAAACAGGTCACAGGAAAAAAGTTGACATCCATAAATCTTTCTCCACTTCTAAATGCCCATCAAAGATTTAACTTACTTCCAGAGGCTTCTTTAAGAGGCATAAAAACTTGCAACTTGCAATACAAAAATGACTTGGTTTCCTGAAACAAATATAGTGGGTAATTTGGGAATCCAGTTGGTTTCCATTCACTGAAACTGAGTAACTCAGTTTCCAACTAGAGTCCATTTTGGATTCTTTGGTATTTGCACTTCTGTAAATGGAAACCAACAAGAAACTAAGGTTATAGGTTTCTTGTTGGTTTCCATTCCTTGAATTTGCAATTGAAGTTTCATTAAATGGAAACCAACATAAAACCAGAATATGTAGTTTCATGTTGGTTTCCTGTGCACTGTTTTGAACTAAGTAACTTCAAATTTGCAAGAATTTGGCATGAAGTTGACCATCCTGGCATCCAGTTGGTATCCATTCATTGAAACTGGGTAACCTAGTTTCCTTATAGAATCCATAATGGATACTGTAAACTTATAGTTCCGGTTATGGAAACTAACAAGAAACTATGGTCATGTGTATACTGTTGGTTTCCATTCCTGAAACTTAGTTTCGAAGATTAACTACTTTCATATCATATTACGTTATCAGTAATTGCGTAGAATAATTATGAGGTCTTAAAATTCAAAATGAATATGCCTGGGGAAGGAATAACAGATTTACATTTGAAAGAGTACGTAATTTGTAAGATTGCTTAGATGAACAAAAAGAAAGCTTAAGGTTACCCCAAATAGTTGTTGACGCATCATTCCGTGGATAACAGCATAATTTTATAATGTGTCTTCAAACTGATGATACAAAACACTAAAAGACACATTTCATTTCTTCACATTCTATTTTATTCACTATCAACTCATACATGTGAACTTCACAATAATCATACTAAACATACAAATGGTGGGATAACGGAACAACAACTATAAAATGGTCTTTGTCCAGCACCGGGCACACTTCTAAGTTTTTGTTGTTGTTTTGGGGGTTTTGGGTAGTAACACCACTCTTTCCCAATTTCTATTTCTTCTCCCCTTCCCCCCCTCATTTCTTAATTAGTGTACTACCCCGTCACCGAATTATCTTAGTATTATTCTTTTCCTGTCGGACTATTTCAATTATGTATCCAGCTTTATTGGAACGTGTACTGGAGCGGCGTTTATATAAGCAGCTAGGCTTGTTCACCTATCCAGGTTTCTGCATTGACGGAATAAAAATATGTTTAAACCGTATCTTAGTTGTGCGTGCGACGTTAAATAAAGCAAATAAGTACTACTACCAGGCACACTTAATCTGGATTGGGATAAATGAGGCAGGTCCAGGGCCTGCTTTGCCAAACTGAGGATGAGACACTTTCATTATCTAAAAATATAAAATAAAACAATGATAAATATATACAAGAATAACACTTTGAAAGATGAATTGACTCAGCATTTAAAGGTACTTTGGTCAAACTTTATCTTTTCCTGTTTTTGTTGAACCAAGATGTTGAGTGTGTGGAAAGAACTGATATTGTGGGACACCAAATCACTATACTGTTATAATTTTGATATACCCGGTATATGACACATGAAGTGTTTCACATGTGTACGACAATAACTGTGAAGTCTGACAAGCTTAGATGAACAATCATCAGTTTTCAAATTTTATCGTTTATTACACTCTTAATTGTTATTAAATACCAATTATTTATAGTCATTTCATATCATGGGGAATTTTGTAAATCTAAATAGATGGATGATATGCTACGATGAGTAACAATTTTCACTGTAGTAATGAAAAATCGTAAACGTCAAAAAATGAAATTTGAGGGAAAAATAAGTTTAATTATGTTTGCTTTAGAATGTGAAAGAGTATAAGCATTTAGGAAGTTTAGTATAATGTCATTCAAACAATTGTCAATCCGGTACATCATACATTACGGATTTCTTAATAACTAGAATATCAGGGAATTGTATCATGAATTGAGGTTGTGAGTAATGTTTACCATTAAAAGCATTTAAAGTTAGTATAAGCTTTGACAGTGAGTTCAGGTACTTGACAATCAGTGTCATGTCATTTGTGTGTCGGGGTCTGTGTGTCGGCTTCCAGGGGGTTGTCTCGTCTTAACCGGCACCTATTATCAAAATTAAATTGCTGTAAAAACAACTGGAACTTACCTGATTCAGGTATGGAAAGACGAAATCGGAAGTAATGAGTCGGTAATCCGTGGGCACGCGAACTCGTGACATTTTATGAAAGCAACGGGTTTATGTTCTGAAGTGGTCATGTTCGTCTTTTATGTCTTCAAATCACAACCAAATTGGGTCAGATAATGTTTTCATACCTGCCAATCGAAAAGGGATTAGGTATTTGATATTACCCACAATGCCCTTACACAAAATGCTGCCATTTTGTCACTTGATCTCATGATTTAGTAAAAGAAAATGTTCTTTGTCAGTCATCAAATGTCCAACCCAAGCTAAGGAAATATGTCCTTCTCTCGCTTGTCTCTCTACTCTTACAAATTTCATGAAGTTCTTGCGATTGAAACTTTTGTCACTTTTCAGGTCAAATAATCAGTTTTGATTTATTGAACTGCGTGCTTATTAGACAGTGGTTTCAGTTTATTTTTCCTCAAGCTTAAGGAACATTGGACAGTTTTCCTTTCTCTAGCTAGCGATATTGTTCACGAATGCTTGTTTGTACTGATGTGTTTATTGTTTTCTAACTTTCAGAAGCTGGAAAGCGGGAAGAAGGTCATGACAACGATTGACTGGCCGGAGAAGAAGAAGCCGAAGTTCTTCCTCTCTTGGGCAAAGAGTTAACATTTCTTAAATTGGAAAACCAAATAATATGGATTCATCTACATTGATGAGTTTAAAAAAACATTCCATACTCACTGCTATTTATTCCCTTATTGCTCTTAATTATTTATGCATTTTACAAAATTCAGTTTTTATTAATGTGAACATTCCAAATACCATTTGTTTATCAGCAAATTGTTGAATGTAAATAAACCTATCTTGACTTTGTGTTCTATTCTGTTATTTGTCATCCTGACAGGTTTACCATTGTGCAGTTGTATAAAATACCTGATTTGGTATGTGTGTTTCATGAAACACAACCTCTTTTCTGGAGGAGCGGGTAAGGGACCGGCACAACAGATTCAGTTTCATGGAAACCAGGTTATAAGCTGGGAACTAGGTTGGAAACAACAATAAACTAAGCACCAGCAGGAGCCTCCATGGACGAGTGGGTAAAGTCCCGACATGGATACCATCCAGATACTGGTGCAAAGTGTCGTTTCAGTTGTAATGGAAACTAGGTTATAACCTACAACAAACTAAAACATTGAAACCAGGTTGAAACCTACAACAAACTAAAACATGGAAACCAGGTTGAAACCTACAATATACTAAAACATGCAAACCAGGTTGAAACCTACAATAAACTAAAACATGGAAACCAGGTTGAAACCTACAATAAACGAAAACATGGAAACCAGCTGGATCCTGCTTGGAGGAGTGGGTAATGAATCGAACTGGAAACCAACCGAAAATGGTGCAAAATTCAGTTTCAGTTTTCATGGAAACCACAATGAAACTATAGTAAACTACCTGGAAACCAACTGGAAATGGTGGTTTCCATGTCGTTTCTTCTCAGTTTCAGTGTTCCGGAAACCAACTTATTTTTGTAGTGTTGGTTTTCCTTCCAGAGGCTGTCTAAGCTGATATGACTCACTCATTATTGGTGACACGTAACTGCCTTGACTCACTCATCACTTAACAAGGGATTAGGTCCTGGGTCGTGCAAAGAACAATCATTTACCATCACCCCCCAGTTATCTCCCCTTGTGGACATTTCCAAAATTGTAAATTTTTGGAAATCTCATATTTCCAAAATTGGAAATGTCTTGGAAACATCATCTTTCCAAGACATTTCCAAGCTTGTAAATATGGACTTTTTTCCAGTGAGCTCCTTCCACTGCTGTCAGGCTGTTTGATGGGTTACTGGCCGTGACGTAAAAGTCATTTGGAGCGGCTCTTTTAATCGCAGACTTTTCCTATCGGTGCTGATTTGAAGAATTTATTACTGTTTGTGATGTGACAGTTTTGTGAGCAGGAACGTTTGAGCATAACGCGTTTAAAGGCCCAGTTTGCTTCTTATCAGTGCGACGTAACGAGTATTGTTTTGGTCCTGTCGCATGCCATGGGTCAAAGAAGCCTTTGCAATACTTTTCTGGAGCAACACTTTTGTTACACTTCATTATGCAAACAACTTGGCAATACGTCCGTTTAAAACTATAGATTTTTTTTAGATTGAAACACATGCCCTTAAAATCCAGGCTCTCGTAAATTTTGGAGCAATTTCATCACATTCGTCTTACCAGTATAGTTCATCTGATGTGACCTTTGCCTTCGTCGATTTAGTTGAATTTTCCCTACTTTAGGTGGCTATAGATTCTCATTTCGATTGGAATTACAAACAGAAAAGACAGACGTGGTTCTGCGAAAAAGACTCTGAAATCTCACTTCCAATTGAATCAAAGGAGTGTGGAACACCAGTACTGGGTCAGTAGGGGTCTTGAGAAAGAAGTGACGTGTTTGCATAATTTTCAAGACCATACCCTCGATTCACGTGTTGCAATTGTTTTGAAGTCTCGGTTTCTTTTCTCTCTACTTTATTTAGATCCCATTATATTCGAACAAGGATTAACTGCAATACTTCCTTATATCTTGAGAGATAATATTACAGCTAGTTCATAAAGGATGAACATTGATGGCTGGTGATCACGCTTATGTTCTTAAGCAAACATGAACATACCTGCCATAACAAACGATTAGAGCTCAGGACGTCGACCTTTGGTCCAACCTCACGCATGAGTGAAGACAAAAGGTCGACGTCCCGTCAATTTCGATAATTTAGCAATTAACATTGGATTATAGAGACAATGACGTGTCTACGCGCAGAAGAGGATAATCCGAATTATGAGGATGAGAGCACGCCTAATGATAAAACGAGCCTAATATATGTATAAAGATATGTGCATTATTTCAGTCTTAGTTTACTTAGTGTATATACATTAATATATAAAAACACAGCTTTTCCAAGGATTCTTTCACATAAAAACAAACAGAAATTTGATCGTATATATGTTGATATAAAGTTTAGATGAGTGTGGTTATCTTTCACCATGGTTGGCACTCTTGCATTGCAGTCCTTTTCTGTGCACTTCCAGGAATTCCAGTCTCGTTTCCTTTTGTGGACTCTATATTTTATCCAGCGACCTCCACTAGATGTAGGGAATTTTTTTTTGTTGAAGTTGAGCATTAACCATGTCGAAATCGAATGTACACTATCATGTTTCTTCTCACTATATATCCCCGTGTACAATGTAGTTAAATACGTTCATCATTATGATTGTGATGATAACACGTCACAAGAGATTAACCACGTCATAACAAATAACACCCAAACTTCAAAGCGTACCGCTTGTCGACGTCCTGAGCCTTAAAAAAATCCAAAGTTCGACATCCTGAGACGACACCTAACAAACAGTAAGCATACAAACGCCAATGCTTGATATGTAAATGGCCTTCTTATAGACAAATTAACAAGTGCGCGTTCATATCACTTGCAGCGGCCATGTCCAATGCAGGATGCGCTCATCTGGAGCCTTCACTGTTGATTCATGGTCATGGTAAAGTGAGATGAGTAGAATCAAATTTTACCAAAAGATTGTCTTTGAATATGGAAAGAGTTTTGTTGCAATTATTTAAGGCTACCTCATTGCACAGGCGTGCTCATAACAAAAACGGCAACAGTGCAATAACAGCTGTAGTTTGTGTGATACGACAGTATGGTGTTTATGGGCGATTGTGGCGTTTTTTGACAGCACACAATGTAACATGCTGGCTATATCATGTCTGATCGAGTACTGACCAGACATAACAGGAATATAATGAGCACAGTACGGCGTAATATAATGCAGGATCTATAGAAGTGGTATGTAAGTAAGACCACCCAATTGCGACGAAATACATGTAGATTTGTCGATCCATTTCTATCCCGGAAACGCCACTAATGGCGGAGGTCACTGGTGTAATCCACACCGGCAACGCTTGAGGGTATTAGGAGTTAAGATGACACATGTTTCCTATAAAATTCCCCCATCACATGTAAGGTAATTGCGTCACTTCCTCAATTGCTGTCTGGTCTATTTATGAGCTTCAGGTCTCGGTGTATCTGTAATTCGAGTGGCACTTTCAATCACATATCAGGGCAGAATTCAACACCTTCCTACTATTTATACAATGGCATGGCTTTGCGAGAATGAAAGTTGGGGGTTAATATGTTAAAGGTTTTTTGCTTCATATCAGCACATCTTAACGGTAATAGTATTCGTCCTGTCACGTGCCATGGGGCGCAGAAATCTTTCCATCGCATTCTGTGAGGGAGAAATTTGTTACATCACATTACACTAACCACTTGTCAGTATATGTGCTCGAAACATTGTCGACATCTATAAGACTAAAATACACGTCCTTTCAACACATCAGCCCTCATTCGTTTTGGCAAACGTTTAACATACTCACTCACTCATTTTGCTAATCTGTTCTGACCTTTACCAGCGTCCATTGTGAATTTTCTTCTGTGTAGATTGCTATGGATTTTCAGTTCGATTGCGAAGACAAATGGTCAAAGACTGAGGGGAACCAGGAAATCTCCAGCAAATGTTCAATTCCAATTGTGTAAGATCGTGTCTGCAAACCACAGGGTGCCTCTTAAGATAATGTGTCGAACATGCTGCCTACACTAAATTTAAAGAAAGATCAATTAATTTCTAGAACCGTCCAGGAACCTCCCAATAGCAGGGGGTCAATTATGGAGTCTGCTGAGGCGTTTGGTAATGAAATAGAATTAAAGGGGTGACGTGATGGCCAATTGCCAACGTCGAAGTTTACTTTGAAGAAACCCTCACTTCCACAATCTCCCAAGTCTGTGAAGATGGAGATTGTCCCGAATTGAGCTTGTGGCCAAGGTGAACAGAGAACTATACCAGAAGCTGTTCTATACTCTTATTTACGTTAATGGGAAGTATTGATCTTATTCTTGTACAAGGTCAACAACACAAGCACAGTGAACTGATTCCAGGAAATGTGTTGTATTGCTTTTATCGTCCGAAAAAATATATTTTAAGTGCCCTCACTTCAGAATACCCAAACAGAATGTTGAAGAAGTGACAATATTTATGTGACTGTTTGAATCTGGAAGAAAGTCAAAAGTTTTAAACGATTCAATTGATGGATCGTCATTTGTGGATGATTTAAATGTTTCCTGTCGTGGCAAAAATATGCATATTATTGAAGGACAATTGCAGTTATGTTTAACCAAATATATACTGAGTCAAAAAAGAAACTTCACAAAATGTAATTTGAAAAATAATGAATAATTTTTCTCTGATGATACATCTATGTATCCGAAATGGGATCCCTATCTTACGTGCAGTCGATCATGTGATCTTCGCATCGAAGTTTTCTTCATATGCACGTGTTTGCATTGGCCTCAAGAATTCAAAAACCACTTTTAAACCACAGTTCTAACGGTACTTGAAATGCCACGATTGTCAAATGTGCAACGTGAACGTGCCGTTGGCATGTTGCGAGCAGGCTAAGATCAGTTATTGACTTCGCAAGAGCAATGGGATGCAGCCGTCGTACTGTGTATGACTTGCGAGGTCGTCTACAACAAACTGGCACCACTTCTGATCGCCCAAGGTCGGGTCGTCCACGTGTGACGTCACGAGCAGAAGACCGTCAAATCGTCCTACGTCACCTACGTGAGAGATTTCTGCCGGCTACACGAACCAGGGCTGAGATGTTTAGAGGTCGACTGTCCTCACAGACCATTCGAAATCGGTTGCTGGCTGCCAATCTCCATTCTCGACGTCCATATCGTGGGCAAATATTGATGCCGTTTCATCAACGTCAACGTCTGCGGTGGGCCCAACGTCACCTCCGATGGACCCAGAGAGACTGGAATCGAGTCGTCTTTAGCGATGAATCTAGGTTTACCCTCAGATTCGCGGACGGCAGGCATAGCGTCCTGAGACGACGTCGTGAACGGTATGCCCAATGTTGTGTACAGGAAGTCGACAGATTCGGGGGCGGAAGTTGCATGGTGTGGGGTGCTTTCTGTGGGAACAACCGTTCCCGACTTCTGGTCATCCGTGGAAACCTCACAGCTGCTGCTTACCGCGACCAGGTGCTCACCCCTGAACTCGTTCCTTTCATGGCGGCTCATGGCCCAGGTCTACAGTTCCAGCATGATAATGCTCGACCGCATACCGCGATGTTGACACGAAATTTCCTTCAAAATGCTGGAATCAACGTCATGGACTGGCCATCGAGGTCCCCTGACCTTAATCCAATAGAGTATGTTTGGGATGCACTTGGGAGAAGGCTTCGTGGTCTTAGGAACCAAGCTCAGAATTTGCAGGAACTTGGCGCTGCCTTGCAAGAGCAATGGCGAAGAATCCCCAACCACGTGTTCACAAGCATCAGGCAGTGGATGAGGAGATGGTGTTTGGTAGTGGTGAATGCGCGGGGCGGCCATACACGATATTGAACTGAGAAATTTCACATTTTTATTCTTGTGACTTGACATTCTGTATACCCATGTTTTGGAACGGCGGTGTAGCCTAATGGAACTGATTATGGCACTGTCAGTGTATCGAGTACATCACACAGATCTCAGCAATGAAATAATAACAATTTAACCATCTTACCATCTCTTGTTCTTTTCTAGTGCCCTGAAGAAAGAATGTGAAGTTTCTTTTTTGACTCAGTATACAAATGGTGTCTTGAAAACGGCTATAGATTTTATCAATCGAAAACGAATTGTATACACTTCTGTAGAAAATATAAGCCGCATAAGGACCAGGAACTATTTCTAAATGGCTCTCCCATCAAAGTTGTCAAGGAAACCAAGTTCTTGGGTCTAATTTTCGACTCCCATTTAACGTTTCTTCCTCATATGATATCCCTAAAAAATAAATACCTTCAGGCACTCGACTTATTGAAAGTCGTTTCTAATTCAAAGTGGGGAGGGGATCAATCTACCCTCCTTCATCTATATAGATCTCTGGTCTGCTCTGAGCTTGATTATGGCTCCATCGTATATGGTGCAGCCTGCAACAGCAACCGAAAAGTACTTGATTCTGTCCACCACCAAGGCCTAGGACTTTGTCTTGGGTCATTTAGAACTTCTCCTGTTGACAGTCTCTACGTCGAGGCAGATGAGCCATCTCTTGCACAACGCCGTATAAAACTTTACAGTATATTACCAAACTGTACTCTAACCCTGCATATAACTGTGTCTTCAATCCCCTCTATGAGGATTCATACACCAAGAAATATTCTCTTGTTCCGCCTCTAGGAATAGGAATTAAACCTTTCCTTTCTGCTGCCTGCATTAAGCTAGAAAATATAGCTCCTTCCCGTCTTCTTTCTTCTCCTCCTTGGCAATTGGTTAGGCCACACGTTGACCTGACATTAACCACATTAAAAAGTCAGAAACTACTGAATTACAGTATAATTAGTCAATTAAGAACTTAATATAATACATATAATCCTTATTTACAGATGGGTCCAAGGATGGTGGCGCAGTTGCTTGTGCCACTGTCATTGGATCCAGAACAATATCTTCTCGATTGCCTGATAATTGCTCTATTTTCACAGCAAAAGCAAATGCCATATTAACAGCCTTAAAATATATTAATAAACACCCTAAATATAAACAATATATCGTTTTTACGGACTCTCTTTCGTGCCTTCGGGCTATTAAAAATCTTTCTTGTAAACATCAACGTTTAATAGAAATTATAGAATTATATAATGAACTTGCTACTGGCCAATGCGATATCGTCTTTTGTTGGTTACCCAGGCACGTTGGGATTTCTGGGAACACAATGGCCGATCTTGCTGCCCAGGCAGCACTCAACAAATCTGTGACACCACTTCTGATCCCATACTCTGATTACAAAGCTGCTATTAGATCTTATATCCATGATCTGATGCAAAAGAAGAGGAACACCTAAGTAGATATTAATAAATTACATGAATTAAAACCCTGTATTGGTTATACCTACTTGGGTTGTCAGTCCAGATTTTAAGTGGTCACCATGAGACGATGTCGTACTGCCCATACTAGATATACTAATGAATACCTCTTAAATGGTGAGGATCCTCCGTTGTGTATCCCTTGTGATGAGAGAATCACGGTCAAGCATGTCCTGCTTGACTGTATTGATTTTTCCATCACAAGGGATACATATTTCAATGTTAAAACAGTGAAATATCTTTTTAATGTAAATTATTTATCATTTAATCTTTGAATTTTTAAAGAAATAGAATTACTAGATAAATTTTGACACATGGTTTGTAAATAGGTAAATATTTTAATTTTGGTAGGTTAGATTAGTAGCTGAGATTGTTAGTGGCTGTACCCTCAAAGGGGGTTGAAGTATTGTAAAATTATTGTCCTCCTGTGAGGGTACGTAAGTCCCAAAACTTTCAAAGTCAATTTAAGGTTACCAGAATTTTTTAAACGTAGAATTTTTGTGATTACTAATTGTGGCTAAAATTGCCTACTATCACCAGGGACTGAAGGGATGGTATAAACCCACCTAGGGTCCATGCAGGTAACAAAGGTACTGTTCATGTGCAATGATTCCTTTACTTCTAAATTCAGTTTTGTTTTTCAACATTTTGATGTCTCACCAAAGTTATATACAAGTTTCATCGACAAATCTATACTTTATTCACTCGTACATGTGCAAACACTCTATAGCAGTACCGGACTTCCATATTTAGCAGAGGCGACTAACGGGATCGAGTGGTCAGGCTCGCTGACTTACATGTCCTCGGTTCCCAATTGCGCAGATCGATGCTCATGCCGCTGATCACTGGATTGTCTGGTCCAGACTCGATTATTTACAGACCGCCGCCATATAGCTGGAGTGTCGCTGAGTGTGGCGTAAAACTAAACTCACTCACTCACTCACTGAAAGGCACTGTTTTTCATAACTTCAGGCTGTGGGATGTGTTATATTTATCAGAGGTTTACACAAAGTACCTGACTTCCATGTCGGATTTCCATTTAGTGGGAAACTGGGTGTCCATCGTTGACATGACTTCTGAATCATTCACCTTGATCGTATCACTGTCCATGTGCAATAATTTCTTTCCTTCTAAATTCAGTTTTGTTTTTTAAACATTTTGATGTCTCACCAAAGTCATATACAAGTTTCATCGACAAATCTATACTTTATCCACACGTATATATGCAAACACTCTAAAGCAGTACCGGACTTCAAGATTTAGCAGTACTAGACTTCCTGTTTTTGTCCATAAATTCGCTTAGCCCCGGTAACAAACAGTATCTCTAAACTGAAACGTGACACGGACGTCGGTGCTTAAACTATAATGGTCTTTTCTTGACACTTTAATCCCGTCGCTCAGTACGAAACAACCATATCTTCCCACTTCAACGTCACTTGCTTTCCGCGCGAGATGTCAGACCCGTATTTCAAGCAGAAATAAAACAACAGCCTTTATTGAAATCCAATTTGAGAGCTCGTGCCGGGATCCCCCCAGAGAACGAAGTGAGTCCTTATGTGTCAACAAATTATGTAGTTCAAAGAATCAGTTTCATTCACCTCTCTCTCTCTCGTTCGTATTCATATTGAAAGGTCAAGTTGTAGTTCAAAGAATCGCTTTTATTCTTTTCTCCCAAGTTCATCATATTCGTATTGAAACATCAACATTTGTAGTTTGAAAGCAGATTCGGGTAAATTTAATGCAAGTGTCCTTGCTATAGATTGACTGCAATAAAGAAATAAGGGAATCTGTAGTTCCATATAATGTTATCAGTATCGCAACATTAACATTCTCAACTTCATCAATAAAGATACACTTTTGACAAAGTTCTACATTTCTAACCACCTGCAGTGATGAATAATGTTACAATCAACTTACATGACAGCTATTTCAGTAAATAACCCTTATTTCTTGTTAAATTAATGACTTTGAAAGCCCTAACAAACGAAAACCTGAAAACAATATTTTTTTTAGAACTCGTGCAAAGCGAGCGCGTTTTGAATGCAGCAAACAGTATTGAAAACGTGTGAAACGCACAAATATTATTACTTCATATTGCAGAAATGCTGCTGATAGATTCATTACCTATAACACAAAGTGCTGACAAGCAGAAAATGTCAAAGTTATTCACACCGTTTGTATCTGCTCTCCAACAAGAAACACACAGATGTCAAGCAGGCGACATACTGCACTCGAATCACATCACTACCAGAAGTCATCTCCCCTTGACACCACTAAATGCAACCCGCTAAAATATTTAACGACAAAAGTGTAGGCGTTTCTGTCAACCATAACATATTTCCTACAAACCCACAAAACAAATTCAAAATAAATATCGTTTTGGCCGTAACAAATTAAATTCGTGATGTCTTAAATCTAACCCTTGTAGCGGAGGCACCGAGAAGTAATTCATGTGCGAGATGGCATAACACACAGTTGGGACCAAGTTTATGGAGGTTATACTTTACTTTAGAAAATTCACGTCTCCTGTATGTAATCGGTTTAGACCAGGTACTGGAAGGCATTGCTATTACGATCAGTGTCCCGTGCTGTCAGAGAGGGATGATATATACTCTCCCTAAAAAAGAAACGCATAGGTAATAATGAGATATGAAATGTCAAATATTATTCGAAATACGTTTTAGATTGTTATAATTTCGCCATTATAATGCTTTAGTACATGGAACGCATGCACAGCGCAAAAACGCATCTTCTGAAACTTTAAAGCTGTTTTACGTTCGAAAATGTCAAGCTGCATAAAAGTATCATGGCGAAAAAGTGGTTCACAATATGCCGGTACAGTTCTGAGGGATACTGAACTGGGACATTGCCTATATAATGCCGTTTTTTGCTTTAATACTGTCATTGACACTTTTAGCTGAATGAAAATATATTGTTATGCCGCGACTCACTGCTGTAAATCGAAACATTGCCAATAGACGTCTAGAGACTGGGCATTCTGCCATTGCCTGTCACCTCAATGGTCACCAGAATACCATCAGTGATTTATGGGACTGATATCAGCAAACCAATTCTACGTTAGATCGACCTAGAAGTGGTAGATTAACTTGCAGCGCATGATAGGTACATCCGGGTACAACAGTTGAAGAATCGAAATGTACAAGTGCAGTGCCCGGTTTGATGAGAATGTCAGCGCCAGCCATTCGTAATCGTTTACATGAGGCTGGACATCGAGCCCGGAGACTCTTTTTTATCCCTATGCTGTTTACGACTTCATCGACTCCGACAGGTCCAATGGTGCAAGAACGTTCAATCTCTGGAATTTACAAAACTGGTGACAAGTAAGGGCCAGTGCCGAAGCCAGCTTTTTGCTTCAGTGCCGTATCTATGGACGTCGAAATGGAGCTTTTGTCCAGAATTGTGTCGCACAGGTTGACCGATCTGGCGATGGGACTGTCATGATGTGGGGGATGTGGTGGGTTAAAGAGTTCGTTCGTCACGTCAAAGACCCGCATTCGATTCCCCACATGGCTACAATGTGTGAAGCCCATTTCTGGTGTCCCCCGCAGAGATAAGCGGGGTAAAACCATACTCCCCCTCTCCCTCACTCATGATGCGGGGAGCTACGTGTAAACATAGAAATTTAAGTTTGTGCGCCTTCACGGCAATTTATCTGCTATTTGGTACTGACCACCAGTGGGAGTTGTTCCAGGAAGATAACGCCAGGCCTCACAGAGAACATCATGCTATTCAGTATTTTCAGAATGAGAACATTACAGTGCTTCCATGGCCTTCAACGCACACATGAACTGTCTCAGGCATTGACAGCGGTATGGGCCAGAGTTCCACAAGGTCGAATTCAAAGACTTATTCAGTCCATATCGAGACGGTGCACAGTAAGTTTGCTGGCTCATGGTGGCCACAACAGATATTGAAGACAACGCCCAACTTGAAACGGATGCCTTCAGTTATTGAACATTTTATAAGCTATTAATGTTAACAGATATTTGATCTTTATACTGTGAAATTTGGCTGCAACTGTCCCAGAATAACATGTGTTATCACACTCCAAAATAAGCAGAATAAATTCTCGAAAATACACCTATGTGATTCTTTCTATGTGAAAGAGGAGTGAGTGAGTTTAGTTTCACGCCGCTTTTAACTATATTCCAGCAATATCACGCGGAGGACACCAGAAATGGGCTTCACACATTGCACCCATGTTTGGAATCGAACCTAGGCCTTCGGCGTGACAAGCGAACGCTTAAACCACTAGGCTACTTTGGGGAGAGGAACTAATCTGCCCACAAAGTCACGAAGTTAAACCACCAAAGTACAAATACCTGATGTATGAGACCGCTTCTGTAACGAAAAAGTCAGTAACAGCGAGGTGTAGTTCACACCAGCACTGCGAGTAGAGAATTAGTTCAGCACTGCATCTTTACTCTGACAACAATCCTCACCATCAAATGTCAGGCGATGAAGTCACCTACTCATTTACTGTCAAGATGTTTTAGGAATTAGAGGCCTTGACATATCTGTAATTGAGAGTGACACTTTGAACGACAAACCTTTCATAACGGGACCAAGGTGAACAATGATTAATGTTTGTGGTTTGATGGTTTTGAAGAAATTGAAGTTTGAGGTCAATGTGTTCTAAAGTAGTTTGCTTCCTATTATCAATACGCCCCAATGAACACAGCATTCGTCTTATCACATGCCAAGAGTGAAATGAGCTTTTGTCGTTCGTTTCATATTTGGGGACAGTTGTTTGTACACTTCAAACAAACGACCTGTCAATATGTCCTTGAGTAATTGTCGCTTTGTTTCTTATTATGTAGCATGTCCCTTTAACAACAGTAGGACTGTTCTTACACGTCTCGTGTGACTAAGCTATACTGACCTTTACCATTCGTGCTTTTTGCTTTCGATTTCCGTCAATATATCAGGCAATTAAGTTTCAGTTTGACTAAGAGTACCGTTTAATTATCAGTTTTGGACAACGGTTGACCAGGAAATCTTGAGAGCCAAAATTCAATTCCATTCAGTCAGGGTGTTTGGAACATCAGTGTTACAGTTGCCTTCCAGACAGAACAATCTGTTCCTGAAAGTCAGGGATGATTTTAAAGGTAAAACGTACATTCCGCTTACACTAATTTATAGGTAAATCTCTTAAATTCCAGAACCTTTCAGGAACCTCACTTAACTCTTATCACCTATTGGGTCAAACTAAAACTTCCGAGAACATGGACTCAATTATAGAGTCTGCTTTTGGCATTTGGTATTGAAATACAATTAAAGTGCGGCGTCGTGGCCATTGGCAACATCGAAGGTCACTTTGAAGAAACCACGTGTGGGTAGAATGTGTTGAGGCCATTTCCGCGATATTGCAGGAATACTGCTAAGAGTGGCAAAAATCCGCACTCACTCACCTCTATCATCCACAAAGTTTCAACTTCACAAAAACATTTTAGCAGAAACACGTTCAGTCAGAAATGCTCACATTCATGCCTTACAAGAAGGTATTAGGCCAATTCCAAATAAAATCAAAACTGATGGCTTACACATTTCCATACTTGTTAAAGTAAATCTTGAACATTCAATCACATGTGGCAAGCAGTTCATGTACAGAAACTCGAACCTGACATTATCACAAGTGCTCTGATTCGAATGCTCTTATCTCGACACTATAAACCCGTCGTTCACTGAGCAAGATCACTCTCTAAGTCCTCCCTTTCATCACCACTGCCTTTCTGTGAAAAATAAGGATTTTATGTTCAAGAAATCAAATAACAGTCATTACTGAAATCCAATTTGAGAGCTAAAGCCGTGGAGCAAGTTAGCCTTTAATGTTTCATGAAAAAATACGTCTTAAATCCAACACATGTAGCTTAACAGTTATTCCATGTGAATGATAGCGTAAAAATGGCAGTTGAAACTAGGTCTGTGGATGTTCATGAATTCCGTCTTAAAAATACCACAAACTAACATGGAGCCACAATATATTATGTTTGGAAGAGGAAGACGACTAACATTTGAATATATATGGTTGTGAGCAGATGTTACATTGCCCACTTAAATAGTTGCGCTTGAAATATGTCGGTGTGATAAATAGTCACAGTAGATAGTTGCGTTTTCAGTATAACTTGGTTTTGTTACATTTTTTAACTTTAGCTGTTAATACAGTTTAAATTCAGGCATTGAAGAAATACAATAATTTTTCTCTTTCGTCTTTCAGATTAGATCCTTACTCATTGATAGACGATATAAAATTTCATACACACCCGTGGGTGAGAAACCAATATGAGAAAACTGGTATCAGACATATGTGTGAGATCGATTTCTAATATCGTGATTGGCTACTCCATGATGATGACTTAGGGTCAGGTTATGACGGACTACTTTCCAGATTAAAATTCACTGATAAGTTACTCGTGCTTCAATCGAACAGAAACCTGTTACTCGTGCCAAAAAACCACCTTTACACCTACCTGTTATTTTCACGATTGCAACATAAACAGGTATGTATACAATGAAACACAATTAGAATAAATATAACACGAATCTATTTATTGGTACACATGCATTATACAGGATACCTGCCTGCCATATTTATTTAGGCTACTGATGCGAGCGCCGAAAGGTGAAAAAAATATAAAACTGAGATGAAAATAACCCTAATCCCTAACCTAACCCTAACAGGAATCCGGTATAATGTATTCTAGCCTATTTATTTTCTAATTCCTTTTATTAACACTAGATTTCCAGTCATGAATTCAAAATGGCTCGAACAATCAGTGATAGCTGTGTAAACAATTATGTGAAAATCGCTGTTAGAAATAAAGACCGGGATTCCCTTCGAATATTCAAAATGTACAACATTGGTACTTTTACTGGAGAGATGCGACAAGTGTCATGTATCGTCTTGCAAAAATACCTGACACGATAACGTCCGTGCCTGTCCATTGTGAGATCGATTTGCCTCGTTGTTTCTTTGATGCATTGATGAAGATGACATTTTTCACTGCTACAGTATGATGAAGACCCACTTCCAACTCCGAGCTACTATGTGATTCCAATGTTATCAAATTCACTCATGACAATCAGAACAAAAACACACTCGTATCAACATGAAACGTTTTGCAAGGCTTCATGAGTGCAAATAACGGCGCACGTCCTTTCTATTCAATCGAACATGTACAGGAACGGTTCATCTACACATAAGTCATTGCTCAAGATATTCCTCCGACGCATGATAATGCAAGGTTTATGTCTTGATAACATACAGGATGTAGTCAACTCACATTTCATACTGACTACTCCGTAAATTACGTTACATTCCAAGTGGCAGTTTCTGGGTCGGGAAAACGAGAAGTATGTGGCGAAGAAGAGTAGTCCCCCAATGGAAGTGAACGTAACCTCAGCAATGTCACATTCTAAGCTGGGCCCCGTCTCGCATATCGCAATATACGAGCCGGTACAGGCCAAAGATACGATGGCTTTGAACGACTGTCATGATGACTTTGTTACGTACGTTTCTATTGGTTGTTATTTTTAGACTCCCTGCGCTTCGTGTGCTAGCTGTGTTTAGGTTTAGATAGAGTAACTATAAACGCAGTAGTATTTTTTATTTTATTTACATACCCAAGTGATCACAGCTTTATTGAAATCACGATGAACATTGGAGACAAGCTGGGTAGAGTTAATGCCCTAAAATGTGCCTTAATTCGTTTCTCCGTAGATTTAGAAACTCCTGTGTTTTGTTTGAAAAAAACAACAAATTGTCATTGTGTACGCCTCAGAAATTGGTGACGTAATGACCGTTCTGCTCACTGGGTTCGGAAAGAGTCTGGCTTACGAACTAATTCCCTATTATATTGGCGTCAGACGTTGTCAGGCAGCGTGTACGTGCACTGCTATATGGAAATGTCACTTGCAAGATGATCTAACATCAATTCCCGCCGTGAGTCCCTTGAATGCAATCATCAACGAAAAAGTGAAATTTTACGCTGAAAGGTGCATGCACATTTTGCCAGACCACATGGGAGACAAAAGCTCCACATATATTCTTGGACACCCTGAGCAGTTATTACAGAAGGGGTTTCTCTGTGATCAGAAAAAAAATTAAGTATCAGAGGCAGATATCTCACATCATTGTTGATGAGGCTCACTGCATCGATACGTGGGGCGACAGTTTCCGCACAGATTATCAGCGTCTTGACACGCTAAGGGCAATTCTACCAAACGCAAAAGTTGTTGCAATGACTGCAACAGCTATAAAAACAACACAGAAAAAGCATAGCAAAACACCTCAGGTTTTGTGCTAATTACTACTTAGTATCAGCATCATGTGATCGCCCAAACCTGTTTTATTCAGTGAATGAGAGACCCTCCCATAATTCTGTAAACAAAACATCAAAAGATGCTTATGGAGAGGTATTGAGGACAACATTAATGGAATTAAAGGTACAGAATTTATATCATACCACAGCAAATGAGGTGGTAATGTCTTGACAGCAAATGCAGAATAACATTTCACTTAGCAGTTAGATAGCAGTTAATAATCACATTTCATAATCATGGCAAATATGTGAATTCTATTATTACACCAATCACATACAGATCTCATTTTAAAATGACAGCAGTAAACTTTGCTGACTGACAAAATACATCTCTTATATATTATCATTAATGCACACAATAAGTAATACCGTTTTAATCATGTTCTCTTTTTAGTCACATATATCATTACTATCTTCAGATGAAACAATACATATCTTAGTTATATCATCAAGACTAATATGCAAGCAGCAACCAATTAACTGTACTGCACTAATGACATAACACCATCTTTGGTACAAAGTGAAAAATTTGGTAAATATTAATGACAAGTACCTAGATAATAAAAAAATGTGTACATGTATATGGTCTTAATACAGGACTGTTTGCATTATTAATAACATTATTCAGCAGAAAAATGAAACAGTAACTGATAAGTGAAAAATGTATCTGCAGAATTTTGTAATGATATCTGTAAATCTGGCAAATACACATTAATTTCTCCTGAATTGAATTTTGTTAGAGTATAGTTTACAAATTCTTCACAAAATACTAGGTGAGAGGCATTTTAAGAAACAAGTATATTTTTACAGTAGAAAGGAAGATCCTTCCCCAAAACAGTTCTCTTCAGCAAGCTGAAATGGTGTGGATATGGCCATGAATTGGCACTTCAAATAATGGGCGACGAAGAACTCCACTGTTACACCTCTAATAGTCAGTACACTGCCAGGCTTGGACAGTATCATGCACCGCAAGTTGATGCAGTAAGCGGTTTAAGTAGTATTTATCAATAATTTACCTCTTCTACTAATATATTTATAATTTCCCAGTATTGTCCTGAAAAGAACCAATTATGGATAATTAATAGCATTTGTAAAGACAAATGTTTTTCATGTCAAAATACGTTAACATTTTAGAATTTATGATGAAGTATCAATCATTACATATTTTTGGAAAGCAAGCCTTGCTCTCTGTAAATAATTAGTCCTTTGTTTTCAGCTGAAACAAGAACTGTCTTGTATATTCAAGTCTCCCAATAGCCATGTAAGGCTACTTTTAGCCACTGAGGCATACAGCATGGGCACTGATGCACCTGATATAAGAAGGGTTATTCACACTGGACCACCTTCAACGTTAGAAAGTAAGCAACATGGAAATACTTAAATCAATAAATTAGAAGACAATATATCTGGTTCAACAATTGGGTACTGAAAATGAACATACATTTGCATGCTTAATATGAAACAAACTCACAATCTCTCCATATTTTTTCACATTATCATAATGAAGCCATTTTCAGATTAGTTTTAGTCATTGTCATGTTGCGAAAGGCATGTTCAGTATATTATTGAGTGCTTAGTTGGGTGATGGGACAAAGCAATCATAGAGTAGAATACAATAACAGGACACCAATTAAAAATAGGACAGTATTACTCTTAGGTTTTTTGCACAGAATGATAATGATATCTGGGTTTGCAGCTTACTTGCAAGACACTGGTCGAGCTGGGCGTGATGGTGAACATGCAGAGGCAATAGTGTACATGAACACATCAGACATAGCTTCAAACGTCAAACATCTCTCAAAGGAAATGGAAGATTTCTGTACCACTAGCAAATGCAGAAGACAGACTTTGATGAATTATGTTGAATTTGAATGTGTCCAACCAGAACCAGGTCATCGTTGTTGTGACAAAAAACATGTCAGTGTGCTGAATGTATTATACACAAAGTATTCGAAACTGACTTCCATCTCTCGACTCAGGAGAGCAAAGAGCAAATTCCTGCACCAAGGAAAGCTGCTGTTAAAATGGCTTCACAGTTGTTAACTGATTATTTTGAAGCTGAAAATCAAGTTGCTGATGTACCGTTTTCAAACTTGCAAACAGGGCTTGATAAGGAACTGGGTGCCGTTCCACTAACCGATCTTAGCCCTATGCCAATCGTAAACCCCTAAAATCCCAATCTTAGCGTGACGTTACGATCGGCATACCGTTCCACTAACTAATCTTACCTAAGTCAATCGTAAAGTTAAGATCCAAAGTCTAAGTTGCTCATGACCAACTTAGGATCGCTAAAATCAATCGTAGAGAGACCAAAATGGCGACTTTCATTATTGTATGTGAAGAAGAAGAGCGAGCTTTACACCGTGAGCGAGTTTTCCGAGACCGCTCACAGATTCTAGACACATCATCGGATGACGTGCTTTTGGCGAGGTATAGAATGCCTCGTCACGCCTTGTTCATGCTGATTAACAAGGTTCAGCCACATATTATGCCAGATACTAAGCGTTCACACGCACTTTCCCCTGAAACCAAGGTGTTGACTACCCTAAGATTTCTCGGGAAGGGTGGATTTCTTGTTGAACTGGGAGACCTTAATGGTATATCCAAGTCAAGCGTATCTAGGCTGCTCCGTCCAACCATTCAGGCTATATGTGATGCGTTGGATAATATTTCCTTCGACCAGACACGGGGGAGTATCATCAGGACAAGGAGTGATTTTTTCAAACTCGCAGGATTTCCTAAGGTGATTGGTGCCATTGATGGGACTTTGATCCCGATTGCGAAGCCCCCTGCTGACGAAGAGGCTGCTTTTGTGTGCCATTAATGTGCAGGCAGTATGCGATGCATCCCTCAGGTAAGATGGTTGATGTTTTTGATGTAATGCAATAAGTAGAATTCATAAGTTTCGGTATACTGACTCGAGCGAAACACTTCCTGTTTACATTAGAAACGATCTTGACCAATGGCTATTGGTTTCCTGTCACTAACAGATGGGGCCCTCTAAGGGTTAGACTATTTGTTACCAACTCGTCATCATTTAATTATACTTAAAATCGTTAGTGAAATGAAGATTAACACAGTACACGTATATTTCTATTGATAACACGTTAGGAATTATATCAAAAATAAAATGTCATGGTGAGGCCAAAGGTCTCCTGCAAGAACAAATTATTTTCTCGTGTTTTGTACTCAGTTGGTAGAGCTAAGACTGTCGTTCCAAAATCCTCGCTTCAAATCCCATCGGGCACTGTTCATTGGCGGATCCAGAGGTGTGTGTGTGCAGGGTTCGCCCCCTTTGTTTTGAAAATGACTTAAGACCACATTGAAGATTTGTTTTGCGTTGGAGGAGCCAAAGGGGCCGAAACCACCAGCCACCCCTTTCAAAATTTGTGGATCTGCGCATGCTGATCATATATTAATGCTTTAAGTTTATTTTGTAGTTTTCCCATTCCTAATATTCCCTATTTCTTATTCTTATTACATTTTACAGTTTGATTGAAGAACTACAAATAGAAAAAAAATGTGCAGTCTTTATATTAAAAATGTACATTACTTTAACATTTCAGATTTACTAATGTTGTGGCAAGATGGCTAGGATCTGCGCATGATTCCTCCATTCTAAACAACAGTATCATTGGACAAACATTCCAACATGATTGCCCAGACGGTTTTCTCCTTGGAGATTCAGGGTACAGTAATGTTAGTTAGTGTCAGATGTATTTGTATGTATAAAAGCATGATTGGCATATAAGGTATTTTTATCTGTTACCTAATTGTCATAGTTTAACTTAATGATCATATTATAAATACATAACTTCAAACTTGATGCAACTCTTTTTCTAATAGCCATATTAATATTTCAATTATGTTTTGACAAAGATATGGGTGTCGACCATGGTTGTTGACCCCCCTGGCAGATCCAAGCACCCCGGCTCAGCAGAGATACCAATCAGCACACTGCAAGACAAGAAATGTGGTAGAGAGGGCTTTTGGTGTCCTGAAATCACGATTCAGGTTGGTTTCATAACAACAAATATAAACTTGCAGTCATTATCAAAAATAAAAGCTTCGTCAAATTAAAATGATTTTCATGAAATTAATTTTACTGAACAGTTAGGTAAAATTGAGAATAATTCATGAAAGAAGTTGATTTGGATTATGAAGTGTTGTAGTAGTGTTAATATGTTTGCAGGTGTTTGCACAAAAGCACTGGATACCTGCCCTTCTCTACCAAGAAATGCTGCAAAGTAATTTTGTCGTGTTTCTACTTACACAACTTCTGCATAGACCTGCGCCTACCCCGACCAGAACCCATGGAGGAAGACAACACAGATGACCCCTACCAAGGAGCGGTCAATGACGGCCACCAAGTCCGACAACACCTCATTGATCATTTTTTCACAGCATGAACATGGTGAGAAGTAGCATATTCACTTTAAAAAGGAATTACTAGTATATGTTACCTTCAACCATAAACAATGAATACAGGATAAAATCTCAGTTTTGTTTATTTTATACATGCACACCATTAAATATTGTTCAACTGCAGGAATGCATCAAATAGTACATCAATTGTTTTTTGCTAAATTTTGTCACAATATTAAAAATAAGCCGCATTCTTTAATCAAAACTTATCACAGGTGTGATGAAATTTTCAACATTGGAATTGTACATCCTCTCCTTTAGCTCAAGACGCTGCCGGTCAAGTGCCAGTCTGTCCCTCTCTAGTGCTAGTCTCTCCCTCTCCACGGCCAGCCTCTGTGTCTCCACACTAAGCAGCTGTTGCAGCACCTCCAACTTTGACTCCTCTACCTTCACCAGACCCTGCACATGGCTTGTGGATCCGCTTCTGGGGGTTACTGTAGAGGCTGATGTTGCTACAGCTGAGGATATTGACATCGCTGTGCTTGTTGCTATCTTTTGGGATGGGGGGATCACAGCACTTGCCACTGATGTTGTGGATGTACTTCCCGCATTAACTGATTCCACTGTTCTTAGTGCTAAAACATTGAACAAAAAGATGTTGAAAATGTTTAAATTCTTTACAACAAAACTTTACTTCAAATCTCATGAAATCATTGATATTTATTGTCTATGAAATTTGACACATTATGGGGTGTAAGAATACACAGACTTTCAATTACTATATCTGGATATGAAAATGTAAAACATCCTTGGTGTTCACAATTTCTCATTATATATACACTGTTTTGATAAATATGTACCTGCAGCACTTTCCCGAGGGAGACATGCTTCAACTGTTGGAGGTTGATCTTCTATAAACAAAGTACATACAGGAGCATCATTATTTGATTAATTAATCAAAAATAGGTACAGATAATAAATCCCTTGATAAACAGTTACTTAAAATTACAGTTATACTCAAAATCTAATTCATATATCTTCATTGTTATGACCACTGGTTTTGGTGAAAAGGTGTCAAATTAAATTATAATTACCAGTACAAAGTGGAGTTTCAATTCCACCATCAATTCCCTCAACCTGACAAATAGGAATGGTTGAGAGCACCTGAAAACATGAATTTGAACATTTGAAGAAAACTATAATTTCACATAAGAAATAAATTTGTGGTACATGTAATAAATGGCACTTTTGATATTCAAATGAATCATCTATTTAACCTCACCAGGTAATATACAACTTGTAATAATAATATTTTATGCAACTAATTTTCTCTTGTCACAACTAAAAATACTACTCAACGAAATAGATTTATGATAAGGAAAATTAAATTTCATCTTCCATTTATTATATCTGTGAAGTAAACATTTCATACCTTTTCATCCAGCTCATTGAGCATAACAGCAGAGGGACCACCGCCAGTCTTACAGGCCTCCTTTTTCATGAGCTGAGCTCTTTTTTTTACCTGGCATCTGAAATCAAATATTTCATATAGTCTTTTGGCCACATACTCATTACAGGTTCTGAATTTTAGGGAACCTAGTTCATCACTTTGGTATAGAGACAATGTGATATACAATTTACATCAGATGAAAGAATTTCCTTCTGGAAAAAATGATCATGTACATAAAATTTTCATCATACAATTTTCATGTACGTCTTCAATCACTCTAGTCTCTTTCATTTACAGAATAACACTTTTGATCTGTAAATATTGAATACATGTACACTGATATCATTTGTGACAGTCAGATGAGTTGGTTGGGTAAGTGTAAAATCATAATGAATCTTGAGGTGATAGATAATTTCAATTGTTGGTTGAATGTATTATTTTCAAGGTTAATCTATTCAAAGAAAAAAACAAAAGGAATTTTTACCTTATGTCATTCCACTTCTTGCGGACTTCACACGCCGATCTCACACCAGCTGTGTTGGCACTTATTCTGAAATATTAGTATAGTATAGCATCCAATATACTTATCATAAAATAATTATCTGTTTGCCATAATATCAAATTCTTTGAAGAATATGTCAATGATATATATTTCAATCATCATTTCATTATAGTCCATGTCATTGTTCTTGCTTCCACATGACTTCAGAAAATGGGTTATGAAACTTAAATAAAAACCTTAATTATATTCACTTGTCCATTTTGATTGTTGTACATGGCTCCAAGTTGGCTGTTTTCATTAATAATTTATGAAATTTATGAATTAAAATCTAAAATATATATTGTGTTGATACTTAGTTCAATGGCTATAAACCTGTTTAAGAAATGAGTCTGAAAGACAAATTATAAGTAGAAGTGCTTTTAAATTCACTGCAGACTCAAATCCCAATTCATAGTTTTAGTTTTAGCCCTGTACATATCTTACTTTCTTCCATTTTTATTATCAGTTACATGTAATTTCTTTTAGCAAACTTATGTGATCACTTACCATCTGATATTTCAAGTTGAAGAAAAGTGTCCATCTTACCGTTACCCAGAGACGTTATACGTCTTTGCGTTACCGAATGTGGAATGCGGAAGTAAAGTAGGTAATGATTGGGATGTTTACAAGCGATAGTTACCTGCCTAATTTACCGGTGCAAATAGAATATGTTCCTTATGAAAAAACGCTAAACATTAGGGATGCATATTAACGAAATACCACCGTAACAATGGTACTGTAATATGTAAAAGGAATATATAAACATGTTGAAAACACGGACAAGCACTTACTTTGAAGCTATCTTCTCACACATAGAATCTTTAGATTTCTTCGTCACTCCGGGTCCGAAAGAAGCCGATAAAAGGGAGTGATGGTGGACCCCTTCGTCAATAAGAATGGCTACTTCCTCAGGAGAAAAATTGCTTTTTCTCCCTCGAGGTTTCTTCTCCGCGATCACAGTTGGTTCTAAAGCAACTTCCATCGTCTGCTAGGCTAACGAAAGGGAGATAACTCGTGCCTCGCATTTTTCTATCTCTCGCACGAAAGAGTCTCGATCTTAGCTAGGATCGGATCGTAAGATCGGGACCGGCTACGATCGGCCTAAAATCGGTTAGTGGAACGGGTGTAACTTTTAGCTAAGACGATTGTAAAATTGGCGTAACTTGCTAAGATTGATCTTAGTTAAGATCGGTTAGTGGAACGGGGCCCTGGCCTCCAAAATATCAGCTGACTATAACAGATTTAGCAATGTGGACATTCTTAAGTCAGTGTTCAAAGACATTGATCTTGCCTATTTAGACAATATTGCATGTCTTCTCAAATATGTGGTTCAACATTATCATTCCTCATGAATATGTCATATGTATTGTATACAATATACTATAAAGATACAATAGTTTTGATGACAGTACACAAAATTGAGATGGTTAAGATTAACAAGCTATCATCTTATAAAAAGAGTATTTATAAGATCAGTTAACAATAGTCAAGGGGAGATAACTAGGGCTGCAGCAAATCTTCTATGAAGAAAATATGATACATGCCACAAGTATTGAGCCATGAATCCAATAACATGTCATCAGTTGATGGATTATTTAAAGTATTCAGTGAAACAATAACAAAGTATATTCTTTGACGTGTGTTGTCCATGTTGACACAGTGTTTCTTTGAGAGGCATTTAGATGATTGGTAAGAACATTTTAAATATTCTCATCATGCGATCACGATTTGGAAGATGACATGCATCACGAAAATTCAGATACAGGAGTCCAAGATCAATGACAAGACTACTGTAATTCATAACATAATCTTCTTGTGGTGGCATGAATGTTCCCTCTGGACTATACACTGGGAGATTCTTTTGAGTGCCAAGGTTACTGGCAAAAGTTGGATGATGTCCCTCCTTCCCACAATAACCTGTTGTTTACATGATTTGCCACGACATGTAGATAGTACATTTTCCTCTACGAGGTCACCCACTGTATTCCTCACCCAGGCCTTCCTCTCACTTTCATTTGAAAAATGGTGGTGGTAGATGTTTGGTTGGTGTTCCATCTGAAGACCCCATGCCAAAGAAACAGAGCAAGAGGGCTACAATGTAGTTCTTGACAAAGGAGATGAAGTAGGCTTGATCAGCATCATATGCCTTTCGAACATTTTTGCGACAATACGCTGCTCCTCAGACTTCATTGTTCCCAATTCATTTGAGGAGCCTTCATTATATAGATACCTGAAAGCAATCTGTTCAAGGAAGTTCATGTCCAGATCAAATAGCTCGAATGAGGTTGGACCAAGATGGTCAAATCGTTCATGTGCAAGTAAATTGCCAATCCTGAAACGTTTTGCATGACTGAAGCGCTCTCTTGTCAGTTGATCCCCACCAATGTGAACTTTCACACTACCATCTACTGGAAGCCCAGCAGAAGTGTAAATTTCTTTGATGGTGTTTTCATAGTAAGCAAGAATCTTGACATCATCAGCATAGGACTGCTCATTATAAGGCAAAACTGGCAAGGCAATGACTTCAATCTTTCTTTTTAACTGCTCACTTTGAGGGCCAAGTAAGAAAGATGGAACACACTTCCCCATGAATGCTAGAGAAGGGATGTGCTCACTGGCAATGTCACACACTAATTTAATGTATTCATCTTTCACAACATCAAGCTCTGTGTTTGAGATAAGGACATCATTCACTAGAAGATTGTCAATGCTCTTCTGTGGGACATTTTGCAGCATGGAAGTGTCAACCTGTGTCTGTAAAATGATAGCCGAGGCAAACATGTGATGATTATTGCTCTGCCTGTCTTTTCTCATGTCCTGAACATCGACATGAAAATTTAAATTGTCGCCAATGATGCGAAACCTGCGTCCCTCACTGACAGCCTGTATGACCAGGTCATTGAAATGTCCTCCAGCCTCATTCAACAGAAAAAGGCTCCTGCCATAACTGAGAGACACACCAATTTGCTGTAGCCGATCAAAGACCTGAAAAGAAGGAATTGGATTCTGTAAATTTATGCATACATTCGCATGACATATACTGTGGTAAAACAAAAGTGATCACATGAAAGCACAAGTGATCCTTTAATTTTTTTTCAAGGTTTCTTCACAAACTTTGTATTGCATTACGTTTGAATAAAGATGGAAAAAAGTAAAGGAACACTTGTGCTTTCGTGTGATCCCTTATTTGTTTCCCTCACTTTACACTGATTTGCACATATGAAGCAAATTATCAAGAGGTCTATTCCGAGAGACATATTTCCTTTTTATCAGTACACAAACGCTTTTTCTGTTATCATCTTGATTGAAAAAATATATGATTTACCTTTTGTTCGCAGGCACTGTCATGAAGGCACATTGTCATGATCCTCTGCACCCTGCTCAGTTCATGATGCCGAGCCTGTACTAGGATACTGTAAGCCATTCCTATTTTTTGGCAACAGTGTTTCCAACTTCTCCGGGGTTACACCACCATGTCCAACACTGACTGTTATCATCATATTCAGCAATTCAGGAACTTTGACAGCAATTTCTTCCACAACAGTTTGCCATTTGAAATCAGGAAGATTCTTATAGTCTTTGGCCATAAGTTCAGACACATAGCCATGTTCAACATTCCTGCGGTTCAACTCTGAAACACTATGGTCTACCTTTTGAAGAAAATGTTTTTCTATGGCTGATTTCAAATGTGGAATCTTCATCATTGCTTCAGCAGCAGAGAAACCTGAGAAGGAATTGATAGCTTCTGTCAAAAGATAGATATCAGAGCAAGTCAAACTCTGTCTCAAGGAGGCATCACAGTTTATAAGAGAATTGGCAAGCAACTGACTGGAGCCTAAAGTTCTGGACATATTGGGTGATGTGTTCTTGGTAGTAATCTTGCAATTCTTCCCAGCTGTTTCAGAGTTATCTGGATCTTTGAAGTATGTATGATCATGATAATCACGCTTTGTTGTGCTGAAATTACCTTGATAGCCTACTTCATCAATGAATGGCACCTTATCGGGATCAGAAGCCCCTGACAGTGAGGATGATGTATGTTCCTCAGCAGACATAATTAGTCGTCTCTACTTTTCTGTGGTCAGAAATCTTGGTTTCATTGGACACTGAAGGAGTCAGGGGTGAGGGTGCACATCTGTGAGCAAGAACACGGATATTATTATATTGTGATTCCAGGCGATGACATGTTATTTCATAGCTATAATGATTAAATATTGTAGGTTGTGCATGATTGATTAACTGCTTAGACCACTGAGGTCAAATTATCTTATTTTAGGATTTGGCACTGTTCAAACCAACTGCAAATAATAGGTTAAATATGCATTCAGGCTCAGCCCCACAGAATGTGCAATTAGTCTCAACAATGTGCATTTTATTCAGGTATGTTTTGACTAGAAAGATTCTGTGAAGCAGGCTGAATTGCACCCGTCTTAGTATCATGAGTGGTTTTATAGGGTTTTATGAAAATATCATTCCAATTGTGATGATGTGTGTTCCCGTGCATAGAGCTCAGGTCATAATTCAGGTGAACTTAAGCAACATTTGATAATAGCAATTTTTCCTTTAGGAGTTACAGTTCTTTTTATCCATTGTTTAGTTATATTTCACAAATTCTATAAATCTTATTTTCAGAATTGATTTTAATGATTTGGTTAATATCAACCTAAAACATGCTACTCCAAATCCAGAAACTACTGGGTTCCAAGGTAGGTTTAAAACTGATCTGGTTTTAACATTACAATTGCTACAACTTCCTATCCCAACAATTTCTAATATACTGAGTCAAAAAAGAAACTTCACAAAATGTAATTTGGAAAATAATGAATAAATTTTCTCTGATGATACATCTATGTATCCGAAATGGGATCCCTATCGTTCGACTCTAGAAAAACGTTAGCAAAACCCACTCAAACCCATCCATTCGTCGTGCAAATGACGTTAGTGCCAAATCAGTTTTGCACGTGCAGTCGATCACGTGATCTTCACATCGAAGTTTTCTTCATATGCACGTGTTTGCATTGGCCTCAAGAATTGAAAAAAACACTTTTAAACCTCAGTTCTAACGGTACTTGAAATGCCACGATTGTCAAATGTGCAACGTGAACGTGCCGTTGGCATGTTGCAAGCGGGAAGATCAGTTATTGACGTCGCAAGAACAATGGGATGCAGCCGTCGTACTGTGTATGACTTGCGAGGTCGTCTACAACAAACTGGCACCACTTCTGATCGCCCAAGGTCGGGTCGTCCACGTGTAACGTCACGAGCAGAAGACCGTCAAATCGTCCTACGTCACCTACGTGACAGATTTCTGCCGGCTACACGAACCAGGGCTGAGATGTTTAGAGGTCGACTGTCATCACAGACCATTCGAAATCGGTTGCGGGCTGCCAATCTCCATTCTTGACGTCCATATCGTGGACCAATATTGACGCCGTTTCATCAACGTCAACGTCTGCTGTGGGCCCAACGTCACCTCCGATGGACCCAGAGAGACTGGAATCGAGTCGTCTTTAGCGATGAATCCAGGTATACCCTCAGATATGCGGACGGCAGGCATGGAGACGAGGGCAGGCATAGAGTCTGGAGACGACGTGGTGAACGGTATGCCCAATGTTGTGAACAGGAAGTCGACAGATTCGGGGGCGGGAGTTGCATGGTGTGGGGTGCTTTCTGTGGGAACACCCGTTCCCGACTTCTGGTCATCCGTGGAAACCTCACAGCTGTTCCTTTCATGGCGGCTCATGGCCCAGGTCTACAGTTCCAGCATGATAATGCTCGGCCGCATACCGCGATGTTGACACGAAATTTCCTTCAAAACGCTGGAATCAACGTCATGGACTGGCCATCGAGGTCCCCAAACCTTAATCTAATAGAGCAGGTTTGGGATGCACCTTGGGAGAAGGCTTCGTGGTATTAGGAAACAACCTCAGAATTTGCAGGAACTTGGCCCTGCCTTGCAAGAGCAATGGCGCGGAATCCCCAACCACGTGTTCACAAGCATCAGGCAGTGGATGAGGAGACGGTGTTTGGCAGTGGTGAATGCTCGGGGCGGCCATACACGATATTGAACTGAGAAATTTCGCATATTTATTCTTGTGACTTGACATCCTGTATACCCATGTTTTGGAACGGCGGTGTAGCCTAATGGAACTGATTATGGCACTGTCAGTGTATCGAGTACATCACACAGATCTCAGCAATGAAATAATAACAATTTAACCATCTGACCATCTCTTGTTCTTTCATAGTGGCCTGAAGAAAGAATGTGAAGTTTCTTTTTTGACTCAGTATATATCCCTTTATTGATGTTTGAACACACTGAGGGGGCTCACCGTTTTGTTTTAGTTGATTTGCTTGATTCTTGACACATGTACCAGAAGTCCTTCGTTGATGTGTGAATCCTCTTCACTCTGGACATGAATGATACATGTGTTAATACATGTATATGCATTCGAATATTTGTTATAAGGGTGTGAGAGTTAATACGACTGAGACTCATCATTCATATTGCAAATGATAAACATGAAATATGAGCATGCATAATAAACATCATCATATATTAGAATATTACAAGTATGATTTATCCACATAGCTAAATACATACAAGCGCACATGCACACACACACACACAAAAATTTATCAATTATTTTTCACAAGGGTGACTGTACCGGTGTTTTCATGTTGGATATGTTTTGGGGTGTTATTTTGTCGAAATCCCAGTATCGAAATGTCAATTGGATACAAACTGACTGACTGACTGAGTTTAGTTTTACGCCGCTTTTAGCAATATTCCAGCAATATCACGGCGGGGGACACCAGAAATGGGCTTAACACATTGTGCCCATGTGGGGAATCGAACCCGGGTCTTCGGCGTGACGAGCCAACGCTTTAACCACTAGGCTACCCCACCGCCCCTGGATACAAAGAAAGAGGCTAGAGACATCAGTCTAAATAAACTTATGCTCAGTATTATTCGTAACACTGCTTACACTGAGTACTGTAACGAATAATACTGAGCCAAAGTTTACTTTCACTGTCAGAGACACCGATTTACGGTTTCGGGGTTTTCCATGTCTAAAAATAGCTAAATCCCCAGTCCAGCTGATTGTGAGTGAGTGAGTGAGTTAATATTTATCGTAACATCGGCAATATTTCAGCCATATCGTGACGAGAACAGTTAATAATTATATTATAGATCAATAAAGTAGGACATTAAAAACCTGTTGACGAAGAACAGAAAAACAACTTGTGTATCACAGATATCCATTTAAAACTAGCAATGATATCTAAAATATTGGAACTATAAATGACAATAAAATATAAAAACAGACTATAGATTGCCAACAACTGAAGGTAGATCACCATACTAGGGACCATGGGGACTTACAGTACATTTGCTTCCTGCCCAGCTGATTGTGTCACATACTTCTATCACAACTTCAGCGTGCGATAACAATGTGACACTTATCGGTAATCTTCAAAGGTCACTACATTTTGTATCAACAGTACGTTATTGTCAGCTTACCTGTCATGATATTTCCTACATGCAAATCCATGAACAACCATCAATCCACCGTAGCGCTCCAATAGAATCGCGAGAGAATTCTTGGTAGCTTTCGTTTGTTTACTCTCGATCCGGTAAAACTGCCCGCCCCCATCATTTTTAGCTTTGCCACAGCAAACACAAGATGTTACGTTTTTCACAGGTGTGCTCCTCACCTGGATCGGCATGAACGAATCCATATTTAGGTTATAAAAATACATCACCGGATGTGACGTCAAATAAACGAGCAGAGCGTTTTAAATGGCAGCCTATACCGGCTCCTAGCTTTGTCGAACGTTAGCGCGCGCAAAGGGAGCCGGGAACCAGCTTATGTCACATTCAAGCACACTGGGTGCACCTAATTACACACACTCAATAGTTTTGGCTCCGGTCGATGGGAGAACATTGAACGTAAACTGGTACACAAGTACAGATCCCCAATGTGCACAGATATCCAAAACAATCTTCTGATGACGACAACCACCAAGCGATAACGATGACGTCACAAGGTCAAATATTTTTTTGCTTGCAAGAATTAACATCATCCACATTTGCATGGTAACATCTTCGTTTTAGTGGGTTTAATTCATTTTCTGTGATCTTATCTAGTTTGCATTATCACTATTGCCTTGATGATGCGAAGAGGTGGCAGAAACTGTTTTGTGGAGGGTCACCATGGGGATGAGTAGTGATTAGGAAGCCAAGTGACGTCACTCATTCAAAAACGTTGTGTTGTGTATTATTGCGCAGCTACGATGAGAAAATATGACATTTTAATCTATTCGACCATAAAACGGTGCGATTTTATGATGTGTAAGAAACAGATTACTGTACTCGTGCAGATTTAGTAATCTCTATGTATATTAGCCATATAAGCAGGGTATTTTCAAAGGGTTAACTGGTTTATTATGATGTTATTATGGAAATAATAAGAATAATGGTAGACTTAGATTTTCTTTAAAGCTACATAATTATCGAAGCTTGGTTCGTTTATCGACAGGATTATGATAATATTCCAGATATGATGGAGTGAAAGTGACATTTTGCAGATGGTAGACTGGTTCGGCCTCTGGGGCTTCAAAATATACTCATGCCAATAATGGTTGTCAACTCCTCCCCACCCCAACCCCGCACACCCCACCCCTAGCCAATTAAAAAGATCGCAAATTGTCTTTAGTGAATATTGCAGTACTGACTCAAAGGTGGTGAAACAATGTTAGTAAAAAAGAAGATACAGAACAATCTTCAGATTAGGTTTACCAGCCATGTGAATCGTACATGCTTCCCACACAACATTTCAAGGCGACCTAACTAAATTCCAGAATTCGTTTGGTACATGAGGTAACTCTATCACCTGTTTGTTGAACAGAGATGCATTTGGTGATGAAATAGAAGTAAAGATACGACATAATGACCACTGGTCGATATTAAAAGTTACTTTGAGGAAACTTTAAAGTTTCAAGATCACTCGATCAATGCTCTATTTTTCTAAAGACCATCCTTAACGACATGTACAGCTCGTGAAGCTGTCTTGCAAACGTACAGGTCTGTGATCGAAGGTTAACTGTTGAAAGGTAATGAATGAGAAATCCTGTCTATGTCCAGACAGTGTATACGTCAAGCTTCGCTTGTTGTGTTGGGCCAGCATTGTTTCTAGAGCTAACGTTCTGTCTGGTGTCTGCGGAAGAACAGTACATAGACTTGAGAAGCTCAATGTATTTAACCATAGGCCGTTGTACACACACCCTGGTTTTGACAGTGCTGACAAAATCAAAGTACCCTTCTTGTGCATTCTTTTTAGAGGCAACGTTCCGTCTGGTGTCAGTGGAAGAACAATCCCTAGATATGAGAAGGCCCGATAAATGTAAAAGAAACATGGCGACCAGAGGCCGTTGTGCTACTATGGACATCGCGGCATAAAGAATCATGCCTTTACACGTTCTAGGTCCATACATGACACAACTGCAAGGAACAAGGATACGCCTTACCTTCAAACAGACATTTAGTGTGGTTAGTTTCAATGTATAATAAAGTACATTAAATGCAAATAAAATTGGAATTATAGACCACCAGCAACCAAAGCTAGATCAACTTACTGGGAATCATGGGCACAGTACTTCAGCTTCCTGCGTGCACCCCATATGCTAACGATCCTGGGAAGCATAGATCATCACACCTGAAACATGTATCTAAAAATGTGTACTGGTTACAATGAGGTTATACGGTTGCAGTTGAAGTTCTCAGTTGAAATATTGATGGAAGAGGGAAGTAATGCGGATCAGACGTAAGTACGACAGCAACCAGTGAGATGGTGGATTTGTGTCACAGAATAACAAACATCCCGTGATAATAAATTAAGGATAGCTGCATGTATGTGTGCCAAACATGTACATTAATTATTTACGTGCTTGTATCAATGACAAAAATGCAACATACGCCACCAAAGAAATGTCTTTTTTGCCAGCAGTAAACATCTCACTGAGATTTTTGCACATGGTTACAATCAAAAGATTAGAATTCGGGTGACAGTGAACTGTTATGATTAGATGTCTGTGCATCGCGAACTATAATCCCAGATTCACATTATGCTTATGCCACCACCCTACTTGTGGGTAAACGTCTGAGACATTCACTTTTCAAAGCAGGAAACGCATTGTCTAACTTCGAAAAAGTCTCACCGTGTTAATTAAATGTGCATACAGTATTCAATTCGCTTGATGCAGGGATGAAACCCAGCATGGTGACATAACTGCAATACCGATTGTCGAAAGATTTGCATGTTCAGGAAGGTCGTGTTCCGATCTGCTGTGACCACTATTAGTCCAGTAAATCAAACCAAAATATAGGGTCAACCATCAACTCTTTGCAACAGAAATGATTTATGTTTATTTTCAAAGTAGGGGTATATAAGAAATACAATCTAAGGGTTGGAACATGTTCAAAATCGACCTTAATGTTATCCCCACAAAAGTGCTTTTTTATGCTTTTGTTTGATAAACACGTCAGTTTATTTTATATGGTGTATATGATTTTATAATGCAAAATTAGTCCGTGTGTCTCTAAGAATGATTACATAAAGTCACATGGGGTTGTTGTACGTGTAATGATTCTTTTTGTAATATACTCATGGGAAAAAGTTAAGGAACATCGTATTTAAATGCGCAGTAGAAAACGTGCGTTAACACCACTGTACTTTTTCTTAGAGAAACACGACTGTTTCTTTGCTTTCTTAAAGCATTCTGACAGAAACATATTAAACAACACTTTGTTTAAAAATAAAGATAATGATTGTGGATATATTATTATTTTCTGAGTGTCACTTAGAAAGATATTGTGAAAAAAATTCCTATTTCATCGCCTTTCTGGTTTAATGTTACACCACTTTCTATGTTCTATTCCCTAGTGCAATATGGCAATGTTCATAACTCTGATATCTATTTATGACATTCTATATATTTAGTCAGAAATTCACAATTTGATTAAAGTTATACCTTCTTCTTATGCACATAATTGCAAGTCATCATCCAAATCACCTGAGAAGACTGCGGATGAATTGCTGCAACTAAGTCCAGGGCACTCTCCACATGCAACTGAGCACTTCAGTCCATGCTTCCTGCAAGAACAGCGCTTAGATTCGCACTCATGTTTACAGTTACATCTGATTACATGCAGAAGTTGTTCTGGAGCTGTTCGTTTACTGTTTCTCACAGGCATCAGTCTACCTTTGTATGTAGTCCAGGCCCATTGGTGTGGAAGCATGTCAGGATTCATGGCTGTCCACTGACACACTTGGTAGTAGACTCGTAGAGTGTGGTACGACGCAGCATTTGATGTAAGTGGGACAGGAACAAAAGATGTAGCAGCCTTCTCACAACATTTCCTATACCTTAGTTCATCAAGGCTCTCATTTTCAGTGCCACCATAGAGATGGACAATACGTCTTTAACCTGCATTGATAATGTCTTCTCGGGTGGACTTGCTACAAAAGACCTGTGCATACTTGACAGCCAATGACATGGAAGAGATTTTCTGCAGTCCGATACCTTTGCCTATTCCAAAGATTCTACATGTTGCATCACATCCTGTCAAAGCATGATTGACTGGCAGTATTTGACTGATGTTGCTGCCAATACTTTCCTTGAGGGTGTTAATGTTCCACATCTTTGATGCATTTTTGGTTTGTTCCGATTTAAAGATTAGAGTACAAGCTGCCGGATCAGCGTGATAAAGCAGAAGAACCAGGAGATCTGTGTCTTCCCCTATTAGAATGGTTGGTTTTGTGGCGGCACACTGCACTGCACTGCTGTTTCTACAATCAGAAGGTCTGCATCTTCACGAGCTTTGATAACCCTGTAGCCACTGTCCTCAAATTTTGGACTCAGAAGATCAATAAATGGCTGTTTGTTCTCATTGTTTGAGAGAAACTGTTTTTTCTTTGACGTCAGAACCATTTCTTCAGTGAAACTTACTTTTGGACCACAGATGCCTCTTGTCCGTCTTAGGTGTGCAGTATCTTTTGTCGAAGGTCCTGACCTCCAGCGGCAACTTCAGTAAGAAGTCCCTGTCCTGACAAGTACCCATCAAATACAATGGTAGCATTTGTGTACTTTCTACTGACGCATGCTGTGTAGATTTGCATGGAACCGTGGTACCTTGGTCACAGACATATTTGCAGGAATTGTGGGATAGCAGTTCCTTGATGTGCAGGAGCACTGGTTTCAAAAAGCTGCACTTCAGAGTGAGGAGGAACAGAACACCAGGGCATGTAGAGTTTTAATTAGAAACTTTGATGTGAAGCGATGGTGGAGCGGTACACCAAGTCCAATCTGGAGTGGAGCTAACAGGAGCCTTGGTCTTGCTGCCTGAATTATAGCCTGGCCAACGGAAGCAATCTTCACCTCAGCATCCTTCTCAAATATCATCGACATTAGGAGAGTCTTTAACGAGTTTGGAATGTAGTCGATATTGTGTTGAATGGATGACATCTCCTCTGATGATGGATAAGATATTTTTAAGGTGTTAATGTCCTTGATGTCAGTCAGTATAAGCTTCGGTGCTGTCTTTATTAACTTAAGCTTTTCTGTATTACAGTTCTTTTCGTGTGGTTGTCTATAGTAGTCCTGAAGAACTGTTTCTGCTGTTGTTCTGAAAGTGACCACGTTTGACTTGCCATTCATTTCCGTTATGATGATTGAATCCCCAAAGTGTTCTTGTAGTTTGCGTTCCATATAATCATGGCTATAAGCACCATCTCCCATCAACTGTGTCATGTGATGAACAAGTGATCTGTTCACTGTCATGTTCTTTCACATACTCTATTACTTTCATGAAGGCCTCAGCGCGACTGGAATTTACAGGTGTCCCCGGAGTGAAAGGGAATTTTTGCTTCTTTTCTGCACGACAAAGCTTTGGTATTTGACGGCCAGTTCGAAAGTTTACATTGCATGGTTGGTGGTACAATGCATCTGCGGCAGGTGAATCATTAACTGACTCAAGCTTTCCTTGAACATCCTGGGCCCATTCATCACCACGTTCTTGGCATATTTTCTGTTATCGTGCTTTGAAATTCTAAAGTTCTGACAGGGTGGACTTCATAACACCTATTCTTTCCTGATAGACGTGCATACTGTCCAAAGAACAAACAATGTTCAGAAAACACGAAGCTTGATATTTTGGAACGTGTTGGTCTCTCACTTAAATCATTTACAGGCGGCTGTTGGGAAAGACTCTAATATAATTTATCTTCAAAACGCAGCTACTGAAAAATAGCAAAAAATACCATTGTATTTCCATGAAAATGTGTTTAAAATTTATGTATATATTCTCTTGTGTTCTTTGTCACGTGTACTGTGACTTTTTACGGGAAAAGGGGCTTTTTTACCTAACTGAAAGCAACAGTGAACTTTTAGATGCATTATGGCGTAAATGGGTTTCAATACATTTTTTTCTAAAACGGAACCACCCCTTTAAATCGCTGTAAATGTGTTATTTAACGTATAAATCAACATATTGGCATATACAAGGTCTAACATTTCTGGCAATTATTCTAAATACCCATGTATAGGTTCAAAATCTTTTATTTTTAAAAAATCATTCCCCAAAAGCAACAGTGTGCCGTTGAGTAAATGTGACGTCATTATTTGTAAGAAGTATGTTTTTTTGACAAAATGTGCCGCAGTATATAATATCACTGTCAACTGAATTTATGTTAGCGGTACATATATAGGTTTATAAAGATAAATACTTACCCAAAATTGATGATTTGTCCACAATTCCAACGTTGATTTCTACGTTCACCTACATGAAGGTCACCGCAACCGTTGAGAGTTACGTCCCTTTCATACTATGGCGGCCCAGCAATGGGAGCTTCATTGCAAAAAATAGTTCCATGTTTAAAGTAAAAATATACATATTTCCACCCCCTAGATTTTTCTAGACTTATATTATGTTGTTGGGCGATACATTTGTGTTTTGCTTCAGCTAAAAGCATTTCTTTTGCAGACAGTTAAAGGTTAAACCATGGATTTACTGGACTATATGCAATGTTATCACAGTCGTTCGTTGCGCATGTATTTGCTGGGCATGTTGACGTTGAAGTACACGTCTGTCGCATTCTTCCCATAGATGCTGTGTCGGGTTGAGGTGTGGAGGCCATGACAATGCAATGGGTCACGTCAACAGTAGTAACACGAGCTGAATGTGAGGTTCTGGGTTTTATGACCCACGTGGTCAAGGTATGGGTAGTTGCATACTAATCCCGTACGTCACTAATCCCGTATCGCGTTGACCTGTGTCGTAACGACTTGACCTGAGATTCTAACGATTTGATTAGATAACCGATGGCCTCTCAATTAGCTCACGTTGTTACGGAACTACCTTTTCATTCATAACAGACACGTGAATTCATTCATTCTACAAATTTAATGCATTGTGGGAATGTAAACATTCCGAACGTTGCCGTGTCGCTGTTTAATTGTGAGTCGAACTGAGGCATTATAGGCGTCGACAAACATAAACGCAACGTTTCCACCAGTGATGTTAGCCGAATGAAGCAGCTGCAAACTAAGAGACGGGTGCTACGGAGTAGTTTAATGTAGGGGGCTGTACGAGGCGATGACAAATGACATGCATCGTGACGTCGGTTACTAAGGGGGCAGACGAGCAAGGCGTAGTGACGTCATTACAGTGTGACGTCATGCAAAATGAGTACTACAGAACAAAATTCTTCTTCAACCTCTTAATGAAACCGGTTTTGGTATGGAACCATAAAAATAACAAAAATACGCTATTTTGTCAATTTAAAGCATGTGAGACATGGGTAATAAATAAAATACCACACTCGGTCTCACAACATGCGAATTATACGAAACTCGTGACCTTCCTATGTTTTCTGACGTCGCTTTTGCTCGGTCAGATACAATAGGAAGGACACTAGTTTCGTATAATTCGTATGTAATGAGACCGAGTGTAGTATTGTCTATAAAATACCCACGCTTTTAACATCGAGAACTGGGGTTAGCCTCGCTG
The DNA here is from genome assembly GCF_003918875.1 of Haliotis rubra. Taxonomy (NCBI): domain Eukaryota; kingdom Metazoa; phylum Mollusca; class Gastropoda; order Lepetellida; family Haliotidae; genus Haliotis; species Haliotis rubra. The sequence goes on along the minus strand of NW_025765045.1, from coordinate 187,141 downwards.
ACTTGGTTGAAGCATGTCAACGTATCCCAGTTGTGCAGGCCGATGCTTATGATGTTAATTACCGGATTGTCTGGCCCAGATTCGATGTTCCACAGACTGCCGCCACATCGTTCGAATAGAAAAAAAACAAACCACATATAACTATCAACATACACTTCTGACGTTATTCAGATCAAAGTGGCACATGATATGCAGGTTCTTGGTCGATTCAGAGTGTTATAATTTATTGCATAGAAGCTGCATCCAGATGGAGTGCAGTCATTAACATCCAAAGGCACGCATGCACTCACTCATCCACAATGGGACATCCTTTTTTTTCCAAAAAATAATCAGTTGTTTTTTCTAACAGTAAAGCCTGATAATGGCATAATGTTCTTGATTAAAACTATGTAATGTCCTTCGGTTAATCATCATGGGTGTTTGCATGTGTAGTTGAAACAGTTTTATTCTCCAACCGTTAATGTCTGCACATTTCCGTTAAGCAATTGCCAAAGAACTAGTACACATCCATGCACGTCGCTATATACATGTACTGGACATCTTCCAATTTATGAGTGAAATTAATGAGAAATATGCGGTGAGTGGTTTTTGCATGTATAGTTGGTATTTTTACGCTCATTTTACATATAACCCGAGCAGGGTTCAAGTGAAAAGACCTGCGTCATCTTTGCTGTAGCTGTTGTACAGCTAGCTGATTCATCACATGTCAAAACAGACCCGTGAAGGTCCGGGTTAGAATTGATCTTCGGTAACCCATGCTTGTCCTTATGAGGCGACTAACGGGATCGGGTGGTCAGGCTCGCTGAATGGGTTGACACATGTCATCGTATCCCAATTGCGTAGATCGATGTTCATGATGTTGATCCCTGGATTGTCTGGTCCAGACTCGATTATTTACAGACCGCCGCCATATAGTTAGAATATTGCTGAGTGCGACGTAAACTAAACTCACTCACTCACATGTGAAAACATGGGTGGAATCTGAGTTTGATCGTACACAAGTACACATAACATTGACAAAACAAACAAATATGTTTGCAATCCAATTTGGCTGAAATACAACTTGATCATGGTAGTGGTTTTGGATAAATGTATTGTTTTGGATGATATTACCGTCACAAAAAAAACAACTCCAAAGCTACTGTCTTTAATTAGCAGTAAAAAGACTACCAAAATGAGCAGATTGTATGGGGAAAATCGTACATATTTCCATTATCGTTTTTGGTTCATTGACTCTGAAAAGAAATGTTGATTGAACAGTCCATACAAAAAGCTTAGATTGATGAAGCTACCGAAATGTCTTAACCTCAAGTGATTCTCAACAAACAGCGGATTTGCCACATTGCACTGATTCTTCAAATCGCTTTGATAGACAAAAGACGAATGGTGACAAATAGTATATCCTTCCGGAAAAAGCGTTAAGAGTCATACTAAATGGCGACGTGGGATATCCTTTCTTTGGTTTAGATCTGGATTAAAGTTGTAATGATTGAGGGGCAGCATGAAACATGAGATCAATTTCGAGATCTAGTGCAGGGTCAGTAAAATATATACTTTTTCGTTATTCTTTGGATAAGCCAAGAGATTGGGGATTCAGATCATTTCATTTATATCTTTAGTTAACGTGTTAAAGAATGTGCTTATCAGAACTGGCACTATTCTCTTCAGAGTGATTCTCTCACATTTTATCATTCTCATAAGTCTTTGATTAACTGAAAAATATGTGTTAAACATTAGTTTCCATGAGCATAGCCGTGTATTAACTTTATTTAGAAGTGGATATCTGAGTAAGAAAAATGTCTTCAGTAATAACTCCTACATTTGTAAACACTGTAAGGTAATGCTGAATGAAAAACATGTCCTGTATTATTGTGTATATTTTGTAACAGAGAGAAAGCGATTCATCCCAAATTGTAGTAGTTGTAACCATAATAATGTTTCAAACCTGTGCCAATCAAATAATAACACCTTTCTGTTAAATCTTGCTAAATTTCTTAAACGTGTTTGAATGTATAAAACAAAAGAAAGTAACTCTGAAGAATATTATGTTATATTGTACATTTGTACTTTGGGTCATATGGCCTTTCTACAAATAAATATCTTGAATCTTGAATCATGAATCCAACCTCAGCGCGAGGTAAGCAGCAGGTTGAAATAGCAGTTACTTAACATGCTGAGCAATGTCGGCCAACCCATACCGGGCAAAAAAAGGTGAGAGCCCAGTGAGTAAATAGAGAATACTACACGAGGTCTCATTACATACGAATTATACGAAACGAGTGTCCTTCCTTTGGTATCTGACCGAGCGAAAGCGAGGTCAGATAGCATAGGAAGGTCACGAGTTTCGTATAATTCGTATGTAATGAGACCGAGTGTGGTATTTTATTTATTACCCACGTCTTACATGCATTTAAATTGACAAAATAGCGTATTTTTGTTATGTTTTTGGTTTCAAACCGAAACCGGTTTCATAAAGAGGTTGCGGAAGAGTTTTGTACTGTAGTACAATATTTGCATGACGTCACTGCCATGGTAACCGACGTCACGATGCATGTCAGTTGTCATCGCCTCGTACAGCCTCCTACAGTAAATTACTCCGTTGCACCTCGTTTCTTGGTTTCCAGTTGCTTCATTCGGCTGACATCACTGGTGGAAACATTGCGTTTATGTTTTTCGACAGATATAATGCCTCAGTTCGACTCACAATTAAACAGCGACACGGCAACGTTCGGAATGTTTACATTCCCACAATGCATTTAAGTTGTAGAGTGAATGAATTCACGTGTTTGTTATGAATGAAAAAATAGTTACGTCAGAATGTGACCTAATTGAGAGGTCATCGGTTATCCAATCAAATCGTTAGAATTTCAGGTCAAGTCGTTACGACACAGGTCAACGCGATACGACACGCGTGTGACGTACAAGATTAATATGCAACTACCCATACGTTGACCACGTGGGTAATAAAACACTTTATTACCTACGAGGGCGAACATATCGGGGTTCATATTTTTCATACTATGCCCTAGGGCAAAATATCACTTTGTCATGGTGACGTGACGTCATGAACAATGCTATGAGATCACGTTTCTTCTGTGACGTTGCGTTCTACATGCTGCGACGGCGTGTAGACAGCCTATGTTTGAAAGTAGCTTTGGGTTATTTGCCGCAATTTGACTCGTGCCTAAAAATCGGTATATCCCTCGCTCTCGCTCGGAAAATACCAACATTTAGGCACTCGTATCGTAAACATAGTATGACATTGGCACTCATATAATATCCTCTATTTCCAAACAGTACGCTGACATACACACACGTGTCAATGAGGAGGATGAGCTCAGGTCGATAAAACAGTTTCCTCACGGGAGCACGCACACCGACTGAACAAAGTCGAAACAACACCTTAACAAATGAAGCAGCTAATGTTCCCTGACTGGTTTTAACCAAGGTCCGCTGACATGCTATTTCTGCAGGGAAAACGGTAATTTCAACCCTTCCTACTAAGCTATGGTATCATATTAAAACATCAATAAGTTCTAGACTATGCTACATCATAGCAGAGTATTCCAACAAATCCAACCTGTATCAGAGATCATGAATGAATGAGTGAGTGAGTGAGTTAAATTTTATAGTTACAGCGGCAGTATTTCAGCCATATCGTGACTTAAGATAGTTAAAAATTCATGACAAATGCGCAAATTTTCAAAACCTGTCGACGAAGGGCAATAAAACCAACTAGTATATCACAGTAATAGGAAATGAAAGTAGCGTATATCTCTAAAATAGGATTTCAATGATTCGACTGCAAAAATGTGCACAATTATAGTCAGGTGAATTTCCTTACAATATGTGAAACTAGAGCAAGTACTCTTACTACATCATTGATCAATGTATCTCTTTTTCGCAACTGATTTATTGAGCTGGTGAGAGAATTACTGTAAATTAAGGACTTGTCATTAATACACCCTCTACCAAACAAGAGCACGTTCGTGCCAAATCAAAAAAGGTACTGGAATGTTGTATTGTTTTATAGAGCATGTGTCGTTGCTGAAGAGAGGCCAATAATTAGTTTGATTACAAATGGAGGAATCAGTTGCCGGTTTCTTGTTGGAAAACAATCAGTCTAGAAGAACTAACGTGCACAGAAATGGTGACAGTGACATTTATAAGTAATCAGACTTAATTTTGAAATTTACCAGCAATATATCAAGGTTCTTTTTCATGAATTTTAAAAGCCGATCTACACAAGAGGTAAATGGTTTAATTTCTTGTGATTGGTCATTTGTTAGCATCTATTCATGTTCATTCCCAAATAATCAAGACTGGGGTACGTGAACACGTTCCTGGTCAATTCAAGTGATTCACACATCTTGAATATGGACATAACAGATATAAACACTTGTTGACTAAGCACATACAAACACCAGATTCCAGAACCCAAACCAAACATTTGACCACAAATGAACAGGGACTGTACTGTAGATTTTTAGTAGCTGTACCATCAAATGGGGTGGAAGTGTTTTAAAATTATTGTCCTCCTGAGAGGGTACGTAAGTCCCAAAATATTCGAAGTAAATTTAAACCTACTTCTATTTTAATCGTAGTATATATGTTATAATTTTGCAGAGATTATCTAACATTGTTAACAGCTGATTGATAGTGTAAATCTATCTAGGGTCCATGCAGGAAGCAAATGTACTGTAAGTCTCCATGGTCCCTAGTATGATGATCTACCCTCAGTTGTTGGCAATAGCCCATTTTTATATTGTACTGTTAAACTTAGAAATAGTGCTTTATGGTTATATGCTATTTTAAGTATAAATCTGGTGTAGACTAGTTATTTTACTGTCCTTCGCAAACAGGTAAGTATATAAGTTTGTTTTTATTTCATGATTACCTTTATAATAGTCACGATATGGCTGAAATACTGCCGATGTGACTTTAAATTTTAGCTCGCTCACTCACTATGCAAAGCTGATGCGTCATGACTTAACAAAGACTATTCAAGATACAACACACTGGAACACTGTCTTCAATAGCTCACATGTGAAATAATCAGCTTATAATATACTGGAAAGACGGGCTTTGTTGATGTTCCAAAAATAAACGTGTCCATAAAATCAGTATTAAACAAACATCTCAGGCCCATTCTCCGAAGATTATTGAATTCTTTGTTCAGACCAACCGCTCTGGTGTTCTTTTTAAGTTAGTGAAGCAGGTGCCAACGGACTACCTAAAAAACTAATTTCTGCAAGGTGTCTGTTGAACTTGGAAAACAGAAATTTAACACTTATATAACTGCTGTATTGACACTGCAGAGCGGAAACTGACATTCTACGAAAAAACACACACGAATCCTGAACACATTTGTTGGTTTGATATTTGTGTGCTGTTGTATTGTTAGATGTATGATGGTTTTCTGACATTCTTCACTGGCGATGCAGCTCAGCCGACCGTATATAATTATATAGATGCCTGGTCTATTTCATGATAAAGGTAAAGGTAACATAACATGTTTTGCCAATAATGGACAAAGTGTTGTTGACTATGTGCTTTGTTCGGACAATGCTTTTGAACTTTTTTGATGATTTTAAAGTGTCCGATGAAGTTGAGTCGAACATTTGTCAAACATTTTGTTGATTCAATCAGTGATAGACTTATTGATTCATCTGTGGACAATGACTATTTCGATAAAGAAATATCCTACCTAGAAATAGTTAATGCTATTCAAGAAATGTATAATGGAAAAGCACCAGGACTCAGTGGCATTCCAACTGAATTTTTAAAAAATGCACCTCATCATTGTATTGATTTACTGAAATCTCTTTTTAATAGCATTTTGTCTACAGGTATTCATCCATCTCAGTGGACGTATGGAGTTATAATTCCTTTGTATAAGAAAGGTAAAACTGATTGCCCTGGGAAATACAGACCTATTACACTGCTTGAAGTGACTGGTAAAATATTTTGTAAAATTATCAACAACAGGTTAAACTCTTGGGCTGAACGGGAAGAATTCTTCGTTGACGAGCAAGCTGGGTTCAGGTATGGTTTCCAAACACATGATAATATATTCATTCTTAATGCTATAATTGATAAATATCTTTCACCTTTCAAAGGTCGCCTCTATTGTGCATTTATTGACTTGAAGGCCGCTTTTGACTCAGTTGATAGGTGTGGTCTCCTTTACAACTGTGGCTTGGCAATGTGAAAGGTAATACCTACAGGCTATTGAAAAATATGTACCAAAATGATATAGCTTGTGTGTCGATGAGTGATGGTTACACACCGTTTTTTGATTGTTTATCAGGAGTTCGTCAGGGATGCCAGTTGTCTCCCTTTCTCTTTTCCTTCTTTGTCAACATTGTTGAATGTCTATCTGCTGATGGTCAGAGGGGTATCAATCTAGACTTAGTTGAGCTGTTCATCCTATTGTTTGCTGATGATATTGCGCTTTTTGATTTTACAGTTATAGGTCTGCAAAAGAGGCTAGACAAGCTAGTTTCGTATTGTAACAAATGGAAATTGAAAATAAATATTGATAAAAGTAAAGTTATTGTATTCAGGAAGGCTGGTCGACTAAGACATTACGAAAAGTTCCATTTGAATGGACAGTTGCTTGAAATTGTTGCATCATATAAATACTTGGGTGTTCACTTCTCTTCCTCTGAATCATGGTATGTTACACAGAAAACTTTGGCTGACCAAGCACGGAAGGTGTTGAATATTTTCAATTCATCGGTTAAGAATTTTTATAACCTACCAATAATGTTCTGCTCCATATATTTGATGTCAAGGTTTTGCCATTGCTACTATACGGAAGTGAAGTCTGGGGTTTCCACCCGTCGCCATCTGTATTGAATGTACACGATAGGTTCTGTAAACAGGTTTTGGGTCTTTCAAGATACACGCCAAATATTGCAGCGTGTGCTGAGATTGGTCGTTATTCATTACAGGTAAATCAGTACATTAAGATTGTTAAATATTGGGTTCGCCTCTTGTCTCAAGTTGAGAATTTAATCTTATATAAGGTATATGAGTATCAGTATTGTCTTGCTGAAAAAGGTATAGATTGTTGGGCTTTTAAGGTGAAATCTCTTTTGTACAGTTATGGTTTTGGCAATGTGTGGGCCAGTCAAAGTGTTGGAAATATCTCTACTTTCCTGGAGTTCGTTGCTCAAACCACAATTTGATGATAGAGTACGGTAGACATGTTTGACCTCTGTTACCAATTCCGACAGCAAATCAGCCATTTCCGACCACATCAAAGCAAGCCCCAATCATCAAATAGAGTGGTCTGACATCACCATTCTCTCCAACAAACAAACAGACTTCACTAAACGCAAGCTCACCGAAGCCATCAACATCAAACGCCAAAAGCCCACCATCAACAGAGACCAAGGATACTTCATTCCATCCGCTTATGATGCACTCATCCACCAAGCCCAATCTACTGTATAAACTCTGCTGTATAAACATCTCATTATTATTTGTACATCATTGGCTTCCACGCCTGTCCTTTGTCTACTCTCTGGCTTCATCAGCTTTCTGCCTAGCCAATTATGTTAATTATGTTGTTTTCTTTGTTACATTGTTACATCCAGTATATACACATTTCCCCCTTCTTCATGTTCCATTATGCTTGACAACGGTACAAGAATCTGTATCGAAACGTCGCACTCACGAATAAAAAGAAGTTGTTATCCATAGAGTTTGTTCTATATTTTACTTCCGAACTTCTAAAATGCAACTCAAAGAAGTTACATCTCGGTAATTGATCCATCTGAAGAAACGGTACCTTTGCTTGAGCAGGCTTTGGTGATATTGTACATATGTATTTAATATTAACTGCCTGCCAATACTAGGATATATGAACAGAAAGAAGGGCTTAACCTTAAGTCAGATTCAAACCTTAACATTAATAAGAAACTAGGCTGATGGAAATTATGAAAACATTCATATGATTCAAACCTATAAATCATTGTGATCATTTCTGTCATCTTTATTTGCTGAAGATTGATCGTACTCCGTAAGAACATACAAATCTAATTCATTCATAGACGAACTATCCTTGGGCTGTAGTTTCTATTCCCGTTTTTAAAATAACATCAGTGCATTGTCTGTCATATTATACAGTGAAGGATCACAAACAGCTTTTGAACATAAAACTATGATATATGATGTCAATTATGTGCACATATCACATTATTTTTTCAATTATTCTTTTACCAGCAGTCACTTGATTTTCATACACTCACACTTCTAACTTGCACTCTGTCAACCAAGAGGCTTCTACGCTGAGCTGCATACTTCCACGGTGAATGAACATTTCGCCAACAGCCAATTGCATCAATGAATTGTACTTTTTGTACCTATTAAATATTTGGTGTCAAACCTTTCATTCTAAATTCTTACTGATGGACATGTTCAAGGACTTGCTGTAACTAACGACTTAGTAGAGCTGTGTAACCAGGAGAACTGGGACCTACAGGCCTAAATGCTGCTTAAAAATAGCCAATGTCGTTAATTGCTTCCTGTGTCAGTTCGATAAGGATCTGAGCTGGCATTAAAGCGTCACTCAGCATATTATTGAATTAACGTATTAAAGCTGAATATTATCTTGTTGAAACAGCAGTGGTGCCTTTGCCATGGGACCATTGCCACTGTAAGTTACACATCACTCTGTTTTTTGTGTATGCGCTTTGTTGTTTTTCTCTCCGTGATCTTTGAAGAGGAAAATATGAAGTGATAATATTTTCTTTAGTAAACCTTGCAATACCTTGGGTGAAATTCTCATGAAATAAAGTCCTGTCACTTTAGAACTTGACAATACTAGTTTTAGATAAATATCTGTTGTTTAGGCCAGTAGATGTTTTGCCTTTTCGTTTAACATAGTCCTTCTGTTAAAGGTATACAGTTCACAAATAACAGGCATTACCCAAGTCTAATGTTTTTAGTTTGGTAGGTTTGGTAGCTAAGTTCTCAAACCTGAAACCCACATTCACCAAGTGTCAAGGCGCACAGGATCTGCGTAGATTTTGGTGTTCCTTCCAAGTCAAACATGACATTGTGGCGGTACTAAATCCAAAATGATGAAGGCGGTAAGAGTTGGTTGGTTTGATGTTTAACACCACATTCAGCAATATTCCATTTATATAGCGGCGGTCTGTAAATAATGGAGTCTGGACCAGGCAATCCAGTGATCAACAGCACGAGCATCGATCTACGCATCAGGAATACGATGACATGTGTCTAGGCGGTAAGAGACTTCGTCTTTATATACTTCTAGATAGAGTTACCTTACTATACTAAACACCATTATGAGTAAGTTGATAATTGTAGTATCAGCTCCATATTCAAAAGAATTCTGTGAAGAAAAACATATATTGTGTTTCACTTCAGTAATCATGACAAGTGTAATCTGTGATCTGACCAAGGGACGGACTACTCAGGCTGCCACTGAGAAACATGAGTATTGATTTGCCCAAAGACATCTGCCATCCATTACCATTCGTCTATTGTCTAACAAAGCGGTGTGAGGAATCAGTGCAGTGGGATGGACCTGCTGTTTCTGGAGAATGTCAGCATCCTTGATTCCTTGTAACATACATCAAGTGTTAAAGTGGAAAAATAGAGGCTGTTCATTTTGCTTTAGCAGAAATATATTTTGCAAAATGGTATTGGTTTATGATTGTTTAGCAGTTCGACCTGTTTCTGTTGGTGTTAACAGTAACTTATATTTGTTTGTTGTTTTACGTTGCACACTGAAATTGTCCAGGTATATGACTGAGGTCTGTGAATAATCGAGGCATTGTGTTGAACGTGTACATTCCTCAAAGTTCCCAAGAGATTCCCACAGAAATAATGCCAAAGTACCCATGGTTACGGAAATGTATCATAACGTAGAGGTATACGTTCTTGTGATCAGTAAGGTACATCATCAGTTCATATTAATAAAGTGCAAAGATAAATATAGATATTCATGTAGCCACCATGATGTTCATATATAGTATCAATAGACATAAATAGTCAGAACCATTGTTCCCTTTCTATCCCAAAATACCATCAATGACATATCGCATATACCAAACGGGACCGTGAGTGAAGCCATAAGGTATTTCAATGTTTGGTAACAGCCAAGGCGGTTTTAACGTTAAAGCGTAATTTCCTGTTGTTCTCGTACAAATTTGCTTCGTCTGTCACCAGATCGAGTCTGTGTCTAGCTTCAGCAGTGCTAATGAATCGAATGGCCCGTGGTGGTCAACTATATTTTCGGCTAGGTTGAGTCTTTTTCAGTAAGTCTAATTCCCCAGGGTGGTACTGATAGAACAGGTTGTCAGTAGGGAATGGCATCGAGTTCGTATCGTGGCATTAAATTGTCCGAAACGAGGAACAGCCCCAGATTTGTTCTGCAAAAACAGGCTTCGGCTAATTTCACTATTAGGATGATATGGCCTCCGCAGCTTGTAGCGGAATCGTGCTTTGGGTTGCAGTTAGATTTATTCTTTCAAGTACATCTGGCTCGTATAATTGGCAGTTTGCCAATTGTTACAAAAAGTGAAAAACACGCCCACCCAGAGAGTTTAATGAAATATCTTTAAATATAATATCTTCTATATTTTGTCCATTTGTTCATGTTTCTTTGGGTGACGTACATTTACAAGGAATACATGTTAACTCCTGCCGATATGACTTAAATCTTTAACTCGCTCACCAAGTAACCCCTACCAAACATGTGTGTGATTAATACGTCACAGTTATACTCTTTTGAAGCATTAAGGACTTCATTGCTCCTCGGTTTCAAATCTACAAACAGGATTTTAGGAAAGACTATTGTCTATATATCTTCTATTGACACAAAAGTCCGATGTGTCGCATTCATTCGCAGCTAAAAATCTCAATTTCAATGCAATTTCTTAGTTTAAATTTCTAACTGCCTAATCTACATTTTTTCTTCCTCAATATGTAATTTCCCTAGAGCCAACATATAAGTCTTTCCTTTAATTAAGACCAAAACGTCATCTTCCAACCTCAACCAGGAATGTGATCAAAATGTCCATTGACATCGACCTTAAGCATACCATATTTGATGTCTGTAGAAGGTTGGCTGACAAACTTCTCTTCTCTGCACTAAACATCATAGTGATTGTTGGTTGCACACAATGTTAGGCAATATAATTATAATCCAATAACAATACAAATACTATAAAGTTTCTATCCCTTACGAACCTCCAATTTCTGTAACGTGTAGATTCCCAAGTTGAAACTAAAACGTTAATACCAAGAAACAACAAAGCAATGTGATGTAATTAACAATTGCATTCTAAAATTAACTATGTTCTTAAACACCGGCAGTACAACATAGTGTGGCTGTACAAATCCCAACGTAATGTCATGCAATAGTAGTGGTTATAGCAACATAGACATTGAGGATACAATTCTATTGAACACTGGTTTTCATGTAACTTTAGATGTTTGCTCCCCATGTAAACCTAATAGAAACACTGAAGAATATTCTGCAACAACCTGTATGGTTGTAAAACCCTGCATCAGCTTTTCTGTCAAAATATATCACACCACTGTCCATCACTGATTGCCCATTTGCATAATGTATTACTCTTGGACATTGTACACTGCCACATAACAATAGACTAACAGTATATTCTTTGTTAACCCCGCACAGCCAAATTTCAGGCATTTCACGGCGCCTGTAAATAATTATAATCAGCTTTAGATCAGACACCACGTTAAACTGCCCAATGGATCAAACTATCTATAAGAAAAGTAAAATGGCTGATTCTAGAGACCGCTTCTGTGGTCTGGAAAAAAGAAACAGCAAGGTCGATGGGTGTAATGCACACCAGAACCGTGAACAAACCCACCAGAACCGTGATGTTATTTGTGGGAGTGATGTTTCGGGTGGTTGATGTGTTCTGAGACATTTTGTTTCTTATCAATACGCCTTAATGAACACAGTATTCAGCCTGTCACAGGGCAAGAATGAAAGAAGCTTTTGAAGTGCGTTTATGTGTGAAGACATATGTTACTGCACATGAAACTAAGGACCTGGCATAATGCCCGTGGGTTATTGTGAATGTATTGTGGGTTAAATAACATGCCCCTTTCACATCCAACTGAATGATTTTTTTTGAGTATAATTAACATATTTGTCTTAAAGATTTCGTGCAACTAACACCCGTGGAGAATTGATCTTCATGCAGTAACCCATGTTTGTCGTAAGAGGACACTAACGGGATCGGGTCGTCAGGCTCGCTGACTTGGTTGACACATGTCATCGGTTCAAAATTGCGTAGATCGCTGCTCATGCTGTTGATCAGTGGATTGTCTGGTCCAGACTCGATTATTTACAGACCACCGCCATATAGCTGAAATATTGCTGAGTGCGGCGAAAAACTAAACTCACTCACTCTCACTCGTGCAACTAAACTTGAGTTACATTAACATAATTACAGTTATAATATTTGTAGACTTATTTTCATAAAGGTTGAGCAGGACGTTTGAGTGCCAAATTTCAATTGCAGTGGAGCCAAGCTAATGGAACGTGCGTGCTGTTCTCACTAAATTAATAGGTTGATCTCTTAAATTTCAGAACTTTTCCGAAAGTTCACACAACTCTATTACTTGCTGGGTCAATTAACACATTTCGATAACACGGGGTTTGGTATTGATATTATGATATGAATTAAAAGTGCGGCGTCATGGCCAATTGCCAATGTCGACGGTCACATTGAAGAAAACCTCACTTCCACCATATCTCAATGTTGTTGTTTGCTAGTTAGCTTTTGGTAAAATATAAGTAAATGAATACGGAGTTAATTGTAGTGTATTTACAACAACGTATATTCAAAACACAACAAAGCAAAACCCAAAACAACCCAATAAACATGTGCTGCGAAAATTGTTTCTAGCTTTTGTGCAGTGTAAAAAACAACAAATTATAACACCTGCGATGCCATTAAGACCTTTTCTTGGAAAACTAAAATATTTTTCATGAATATACTCCCGATTTCTAACATTACATTTTTTGTATACATTTCTGAGATTGCTTCATTCTTTTTTGGGAGCAGCGGTGTGATCATCTGATCGACTTAGTATAATTATGATTACAAACCGGCCACAGTCTTGCACCTGATGAAGCACCTGCATGTCTTTAGTCTCAGAGGCCCTGGAGTAGCCGAATGGTTATAACGTTCGCTCGTCACACCAAACCAGGTTCGATTCCCTACGCGTGAATCCGACATCCGGAATCCACCACGTTGTTGTAATAGTGCTAAGAGCGGCGAAAACCGTAACCAATGTTGAATGCTTTTTCTCGACACTCAAATCCCTTCGTTTAACTGAGCAAGATCGCTGTCTGTCCTCCACTTCAACGGAACTGCTTTTCTGTGAAAGGCCTGATTTTCAATAAAGCAAGAGTCGTTCCTAAAATATAGTTTTAGGGTTCAAACCGAGAAGCCCTTAATGCTCCAAAAGATTAAAGTAATAACGTTTTCAATCTCATCCACACAGCGTAAGCGTTAATATGTATTCCATGTGAATAACAATAGAGTTGAAAATAGACAACGGGAACTTTGTATATGTCTTAGATTATTTCGGTCTTAAGTATGGCATTGAAGAAATAATAGAATTTACGTATTCCAAACTATAACCATATTCACAGATAGATAGCAGTACAAGCGGGACATGTTTATTGGGTAAAAACGATTGATGCGAATGTTATTATCCAAATAATAAATAAAATAACTGGCTTTGAGTTTCTTTAAACTTATTTAATTGTCACCCGAGAAGATCCGGGTTAGAATATTGATCTTCAGTAACCCATGCTTGTCGTAAGAGGTGACTAACGGGATCGAGTGGTCAGGCTCGCTGACTTGGTTGACACATGTCATCGGTTCCCCATTGCGCAGATCGATTCTCATGCTGTTGATCAGTGGATTGTCTGGTCCAGGCTCGATTATTTACAGACCGCCGCCATATAGCGGGGATATTGGCTGAGTGCGGCGTAAAACTAAAGTCACTCACTCACTATTTAATTGTCGAAGCTGGACTCGTATCTTCTTGGGTTTTATACTAGTGTTGAAGATATTATGAAACGCTTATTTTGGAGTTAGAGGGACAGTTAATGGCTAGTTAGTAGTTGTGGCCTCTTGGATGGCTGATATATTATCTTGACCACATATACTTGTGCTTAATTGGTTCGTATGAAATCAATAAATGTGGGTATCTGAATCCCGGAGAAGCTTTAAACGGTGAGGTCTAATCGGTTTATTCAATAACATATTTTCTTTAAAAAACAAACCTTCATCAAATGCCACTTAATTACTCACTTCCTTCATTGCTGACTGCTTGTTTTGATGAGTTACAGGCCTCGACGCTATAGCGATTGTTACTGGCTCTTTCAATCGGAGACCTTTCCTATCGGCGCCAATTTGAAGAATATATTTCTGTGTGTGATGTGACAGTTTTGTGAGTTTGAACGTTGGATCTTAACGTGGTTTAAGGTCAATTTTGCTTCTAATAAGTTCAGTGCGACGTATTGAGCACCATATTGGTTAAAGTGTCAAAGAATCCTTTGCAATACGTTTTTGGACAGAAACAATTGTTACACAGCATTATACAAACAACTTGTCAAAATGTTGGAGTCATACAACTTTCAACTCATTCCCATTTGACCTTTACTTTCGACGACTTTCTTTCACTAAAGATGGGACCCGTGAAAGTCCGGGTTAGAATAGATCTTCAGTAACCCATGCTTGTCGTAAAAGTCGACTAACGGGATCGGATGGTCAGGCTCGCTGACTGGGCTGACACATGTCATCGTATCCCAATTGCGTAGAGCGATGTTCACGCTGTTGATCCCTGTATTATCTGGTCCCGACTCGATTATTTACAGACCGCCGCCATATAGCTGGAATATTACCGAGTGCGTAAAACCAAACTCACTCACTCACTCACTAAAGATTGCTGTAGATTTTCATTTGGATTGGAACCCCGAACAGAAAATACAGACGCGGTCTGGAAAGACAAAATTCCACTTTAAGTCAAATCAAAGGTGCGTGGAACACCGGTAGTTCTGTTCTGGATGGAACATTTTAAGATCTTTTCTGAAAGCCATACCATGACTTTTAATGTCATGAATCAAACAGGATACGGACACTAAATATAGCGGTAGACCAATTAACTTCCTGAATTCCACTGCAGACTGCCCACACTGCATTTAAACACAAATAGTCCAGGAGGAGGTAGCTGACAAAAAATCAAATCGTAGCCTCCCCAGAACTGATTTTGTTTGACACTATTTTCAGTTAGTATGATGTCTTGGGCTCATGAAAAGGCCTGTAATACTCTCAGATTGTGGTATCAGGTTTTTTTACAGGCCGTTATATGTGGTGGGGGTCTGGGGGTATTTTCGTCACATTTGGTTTGCTGCCCGACAACACCTCAAAGTTAATCATTAATAGTTTTACTACTATCAATCTGATCACTTTCATTTTGACTTCTGTGTACTGCTAAAGGATGTAGAAATTATTTGACATTATTTTGTTTTGAAAAAAAAATCAAAATGGCTGCCATTTTCTTTGTCGTGTTTTGCCTTCTCAGCACTTAAATTTACATAAAAATGAACACTGAATGTTTCCATTCACATCTTTTATGTGTTTTGACACTTGTTTCTCCTAGAGTGATGGCTTGGACACAAAACAAGTCATTTTGTATGGTCATGGCATGGTAATTTAATGTTTTACAGCTTATTCTTTGAGACAGGGGTATTTTTGCAATTCTCCGACTTTTCGTGGAAATGTGTGAGAGTGATTTATTTAATGGCAGTTAAAATTATTTTTGTTACTAAAACAAGTTGTTTTTGTTTTCTCTTTACTTCTAGAGTGACGGCACGTTATTAGGAATGTTTACATATTACCCAGAATTCAAAATGGCCGCCGTTGTAGTTTAACTACATATACTTAGTGGAGGACTAAATTTGTACTGATATGAAATCCAAACAACTCATTTGGTGTCTAATGTTTAATACAGTATAGGAATAGAGCTAAATTCCAATGATAGGGTCAATCAAAGCTTCACACTCCTAAAATATTTGATGAAATAACATTATCCAAAAGTGTTTGAAAACTATGCTTCATGGCCGATAACTACGTCTAAGCTTTGGTTGTAGGCATTCAAATTGTTCTATCAGATAACTCTTAATCACTTTTGATACATCCATAAGCTTCCAATTAACTCTCCTTTTCACTTTCTTTTATTTCATATGTTACTTCATGTCAGGATCGGACCTGTAGAGATCCTGGTTAGAATTGATCTTCAATAACCCATGCCTGTCGGAAGAGGCGACTAACGGGATCTGGTGACTTAAATAGAGTATGGATGCATTTGGTGATACTAAAGATGCTGTCAATGATCGATTTCGAAGGTTTTGTTGAGGAAACACTAATGTTCTTACTAAAGGATCAACGCAGAGTTGGGAAGATTCCTCAATTGAACCTGTTGCTAGTTTACGAGAGACTCTTACCAAAGGCTACATTGTACCCGTGATAACGTTCATGGAGAAACGGCTATATTCTGCGTAACATCAGAGATGAAGGCAGATCTGAATGATGGTGACGTGCATATTTCTGCCTTTGCTGGAAAAGTTTAGTTGACTCGGCCCTTATTTCAAACTTCCTCACGTGTATTCAGAATATGTTTTGTCTACCATCACATATGTCACGAGCAGGTGAATCGTGCTGACAGAGTGAGGTACCAAATCAGAGTAGCAAATCAGTGGCGCTGTTACATACAAACCATCTCAGTTTCAAAATCACTCGATCAATGCTCCCTTTTCCTAACAACATGTACAACTCCTGCAGGTGTCTTGCTGACATACACGCTTGTGATAGCAGGTTAACTGTTGAGAGGAAATGAATGAGAAATCTTGTCTCAGTCCAGACAATGTATACGTCAAACTTCGCTTGTGTGTAAGGGGCCAGCATTGCTTTTAGAGCTAAAATTTCGCCTGGTGTCCGCGGAAGAACAGTACATAGACTTAAGAAGGTTCAATGTATTCAAACATAGGCCGTTGTACACACACCCTAGTTTTGACAGTGCCGACAAAGTCAATGTGCCCTTCTTGTGTTGGGTCAGCATTGTGTTTTGAGCCAACGTTCGTCTGGTGCCATTTGAAGAACAATCCCAAGATATTAGACTGAGTGAATGAGTATGGTTTTACGCCGCTGGGGACACCAGCTTCACACATTGTACCTATATGGGGAATCGAACACGGGCCTTCGGCGTGACGAGTGCACGCTTTAACCACTGCGCTCCCCCCCCCCCCCAAGATATTAGAAGGTCCGATAAATTTAAAAGAAGCGTTGAGCTACTATGGACATCATGACATAAAATGCCATGCATTTACTCGCCCTAGTTTTGATTGATCCTGACATCTCCGTGCATGTACAACTGGAAGGAACAGGGAACTTTAATTTCAAACAGACATGTAGGCAAAATGTGTAGTGATTACAATAATGTTAAACCTTTTCAGTCATATATCTACATTGACATATTGATGAAAGAGGGAAATATTGTGGATTAGACCTGTATTATTAAATAAAATAAATCAATTCTATTTCTTGAAAAAAACTCAATAATTAAATGAAAGCTAACTATATTTGAAATATCCTTAATGGATGGAAATTTGCAATAGTTACCCTTTGTGATGGAAAAATCAACATAATCAAGCAGGACTTGTTTGACCATTATGCTTTTATCACAAGAGATACAAAAGGGAAGATCCTAACCTTTTAGTAAATATTCACGAGTATAATGTGAATGTCCAATACGACGTCGTCTTAATATGACCTCCTCAAATCTGAACTGACAACTTAAGTGGTAAACGTCTGAGACCTAGACACTTCAAAACAAGAAACGCGCTGCCTAACGTTTAAATAATTATACTGTGTTAATGAAATGCGCATATATTATTTAATGTGCTTTAAACAGTGGTGAAACTTAGCATGGTGACAATCACATGTTCTGTAGACATGACTGCAATAATGAGTGTCAGTAAGACACGTCCACGAGAGGGCGCGCAACCAGTACTAATTGATTGATTGTAGTTTTACGCCGCACCCAGCAATATTACAGCTATGGGGCGACGGTCTGTAAATAATCGAGTCTGGACCTGACAATCCAGTAATCAACAGCATGAACATCGAATTGGGATACGATGACATGTGTCAACCATGTCAGTGAGCCTGACCCCTCGATCCTGTTAGTCGCCTTTTACAAGCACTGAAGTTACTGAAGATCAATTCTAACCCGAATCTTCACAGGTCTCCATCCAGCAGCTGCTGTGACCACTAGGCAATGTTATGATAGTCTGTGAATTCTGCCCTGTGGAATCCGATCGTTGTGCTTGTGTTTGCTTGGTATGGTGAGGTATGCTACACGTCTATCATCCAACAGATGCTGGGTTCAGGCCTGGAAGCAATGGCGTTTTCATTGGGTCTCGCCAACAGTGCGTGAGTAGAGAATGGGCATCCGAGCTGAGAATTAGAATACCCATGCCTTTAAGATTGGGATCGCTGACTTGGTTGATGCTCATGGTGGATTTTCTCGTCGAGTTTCGATGTTCCACAGACTGCCGTCATAAAGCTGGAATAGAGAAAAAAGAACAGATAACTGTCAATCTACAATGCGGACGTAGTACAGATCAAAGTGACACATTCAATGATATTACAGATTCTTGCTGAATCAGAATGATGTCTGGTAATTTAATCCACAGATGCTGCATCCTGATGGAGTGCAGCCATGAATATCGAAAGGCACTCATACACTCACTCAACTACAATGGGATAGATATTCATCTTTTCACTTACACTTGTCAATGTCCCTCACCCCTCACACAAATGTAATCAGTGGGATGTAGATGTAACATCCACAACCGTTAAAACCTACGTACTTGTGATTGACCTCCTTAGGTTTTAACATGAGTATTTAATGTTATGACGTGTCCATTTAACATGCAAATCACGACAAGATTGGAGAAATTCAATATATTTAAGTACGGTCAATCCACTTCTCCTGGCTATACAGTTCACAATCAGAATGCACGCTGCTCTCAAAGACAATTTCAACGGCCTAACAGCAAACCAGTTGTTGCCAATTGGTGACAGTTAAACCTGAGAATTGCATAATGATCTTGATATGAACTATGCAGTGTGCTTGGGTTAAACCTGAGTGTTTGCAAGTATAGATGAAACAATTTGTATCCTCCAACCGCTACTACTTGAACCTTTAACATTTCAGTAAAGCAATTGCCGTAGAGCTGTTACATGTGTTCTGGGGAAACGTGACATGTCTGCTGGGACAAAAAAAAATGCCCCACCTATCCACTCTGCTTTTTGTGCTGTGACTCATGAGGCTGAAATCGTTGAAATCAAAGTAACTCAACCGAAAGTAGGATTGAAAGTAGGTCTCGTTATTTCGCCACGAAACTATTGGATATAGCTCCAGGGCAACATAAAGGATAACCACTAATAACATCTTTTTCATCTCTATTTATGACGGGCAGGGGAACCCCGACCTTTCACTCCCTACTAAACCATGGAGGAAATAAATTAAAAATGGAGGATGCTTATATACTGAGTCATATAAGAAACTTCACATTCTTTCTTCAGGGCACTATAAAAGAACAAGAGATGGTAAGATGGTTAAATTGTTATTATTTCATTGCTGAGATCTATGTGATGTACTCGATACACTGACAGTGCCATAATCAGTTCCATTAGGCTACACCGCCGTTCCAAAACATGGGTATACAGAATGTCAAGTCACAAGAATACAAATGCGAAATTTCTCAGTTCAATATCGTGTATGGCCGCCCCGCGCATTCACCACTGCCAAACACCGTCTCCTCATCGACTGTCTGATGCTTGTGAACACGTGGTTGGGGATTCTGCGCCATTGCTCTTGCAAGGCAGCGCCAAGTTCCTGCAAATTCTGAGGTTGGTTCCTAAGACCACGAAGCCTTCTCCGAAGTGCACCCCAAACGTGCTCTATTGGATTAAGGTCAGAGGACCTCGATGGCCAGTCCATGACGTTGATTCCAGCGCTTTGAAGGAAATTTCGTGTCAACATCGCGGTATGCGGCCGAGCATTATCATGCTGGAACTGTAGACCTGGGACATGAGCCGCCATGAAAGGAACGATTTCAGGGGTGAGCACCTGGTCGTGGTAAGCAGCAGCTGTGAGGTTTCCACGGATGACCAAAAGTCGGGAACGGTTGTTCCCACAGAAAGCACCCCACACCATGCAACTTCCGCCCCCGAATCTGTCGACTTCCTGTACACAACATTGGGCATACCGTTCACGACGTCGTCTCCAGACTCTATGCCTGCCGTCCGCGAATCTGAGGGTAAACCTGGATTCATCGCTAAAGACGACTCGATTCCAGTCTCTCTGGGTCTATCGGAGGTGACGTTGGGCCCACAGCAGACGTTGACGTTGATGAAACGGCGTCAATATTGGCCCACGATATGGACGTCGAGAATAGAGATTGGCAGCCCGCACCCGATTTTGAATGGTCTGTGAGGACAGTCGACCTCTAAACATGTCAGCCCTGGTTCGTGTAGCCGGCAGAAATCTGTCACGTAGGTGACGTAGGACGATTTGACGGTCTTCTGCTCGTGACGTCACACGTGGACGACCCGACCTTGGGCGATCAGAAGTGGTGCCAGTTTGTTGTAGACGACCTCGCAAGTCATACACAGTACGACGGCTGCATCCCATTGCTCTTGCGACGTCAATAACTGATCTCCCCGCTTGCAACATGCCAACGGCACGTTCACGTTGCACATTTGACAATCATGGCATTTCAAGTACCGTTAGAACTGTGGTTTAAAAGTGTTTTTTCAATTCTTGAGGCCAATGCAAACACGTGCATATGAAGAAAACGATGCGGATCACGTGATCGACTGTACGTGCAAAACCTGATTTGGCACTAACGTCATTTGCACGACGAATGGATGGGTTTGAGTGGTTTTTGCTAACGTTTTTCTAGAGTCGAAAGATAGGGATCCCATTTCGGATACATAGATGTATTATCAGAGAAAAATTATTCATTATTTTTCAAATTACATTTGGTGAAGTTTCTTTTTTGACTCAGTATACTTTAACTGTGAGTCAGAACAGTATTTCTTTGCAAGTATCTATAAAACCTGATACAATGAAAACAACAGAAGTCCTACCCAGTATATCTACACACAAAAGTCATCCACGTCGCTATATACTGTAAATCTTCAACTTAACGAATGAGTGAAATTAACACGAAATCTGCGAGTGGTCTTCTCATGTGGACATTTATGCACTGTATATATCACGTGTATATACGAGTATATACTAGTGTTACGTGTATACCCGTGTAATGACCTGAGTCATCTCTTTCGCTGATGATGTACAGCAAGTTGATTCATCACAATGTCATGTTGAATCTGATCCTGTGCAACTAGCTGTGAATCTTCACCACAAGACTGACCAGTAATATAATCGTGGAAACGAATACGGGAACACATGAAAGTACAAGTGGTCCTTTATTCTTTTCAAGGTTTCTTCACAAGGCATGTATTGCACTGTGGATCAAAATCTGGAAATAAATAAAGGAACTCTTGTACTTTCGTGTGTTTCCGTATTCGTTTCCATGAGTATATATAAATGTATATCACCTTGAAAATAACTACAAATATTCGCAATCCATCTTGTTCCTAAAGGTTGATTGGGATTAAAAAAATGTTTAGGATAATATTACTGTTACAAATCCATTATCAAAGATAGTGTATTTATTAGCAGTAAATAAACCTACAATAATAAGCAGATTGTACGGACTATCATATATATTTTGATTACCTACTTCGGTGCATTCGCTCTACGGTTCCTGCTTGACTGTGTTGAATATTCCATTACAAGGGATAAGTATTTCAATGTCAAAACATTGAAGGATCTTTTTTATAATGTTAATTATCATTTAATAGTTGAATTTTTAAAAGAATTCGACTTGTTGACTGATTTGTAAATAGCTAAATATTTTATTGTTGGTAGTTTAGAATAGTAACTGAGATTGTTAGTGGCTGTACCCTCAAAGGGGGTTGAAGTAGCGTACAATTATTGTCCTCCTGAGAGGGTACGTAAGTCCCAACACATTTAAAGTAAATTTAAACTTGCCACCTTTTTAATCGTAGAAATGTGTGCTTTTAATTTATTGCTAGATTTCTCTTCCATCACCAATGGCTGAAGGGAGGGTGTAAATCCAACTAGGGTCCATGCAGGTAGCAAAGGTACTGTAAGTCCCCATGGTCCCTAGTATGGTGATCTACCTTCAGTTGTTGGCGATCTATAGCCTGTTTTTATATTGTGCTGTCCCCTATAGTTAAAATGTTTTAGGTTTAATTACTAGTTTTAAATTCGAATCTGTGATAATCTAGTTATTGTACTGTCCTTCGTTGACAGGTTTTTACAGTTTACAATTACTTACTATGTATAAAATTAATTGTTCTCGTCACGATATGGCTGAAATATTGCCGATGTGACGTTAAATTTTCAACTCACTCACTCACTCGCTCTACGGCACTAAAACATTTGTTGATTGAACAGTCCATATAAAATCTTAGATTGATGAGACTAACGACCCCTCTGAACCACAAGAGATTCTCAAACACAGCGATTTGAGGAATCAGTGCAATGTGAGGTGAAATTGGGTTTAACGTCGTGTTTGAGAATATTTCGCTCATATGACGACGTGCGTGCGTGTGTATGTGTATGTGCGGCTGCTTTACTAGCCCAGACTGAAGCTGGTTTTATAGTGCTAGCCCACTGAGATTCCATGCCGCAATGAAGCATGAATACCCCACTCAGACACATTATACTGACTCCGAGCCTACCAGTCCTTGTACCCATTAATGCCGAGCGCCAGGCAGGGACCAACAAGTACCATATTTTAACGTCTTTTGGTATGACGCGTCTCCGGGCGGACGCTCTAACCACCACACCACGGAGGCGGTCCTCAAATCGCTTTGTAAGGCAAAAGACGAATGGTTACAAATGGTAGATCTCTTGGGGAAAATTCAATAAGCGTCAAACTACTGGCAACGTGGGAGGGCCTTTCCTTGGTGAGATCTGGGATTAAAGGTGTAATGATTAAGGAGCAGCATGACACATGTGTTCAACTCTAAATCCCATGGATATAAATATTAATTTTCAGCTTGTTCCATGCTTGAATATTTCTCGCCTTTAATACATGTATTTCCGTGGTGCTTTAACCGTTATTGCAGTTCTCATCACATCGTATCAGCTCGATGCGGGTCTTAGACAGGTTCAGCATGAACAAGTGTCTGTTATCCATATTCTGGCGCTGGAAAATACGATGGCATTAAAAATGTTGTATGGTATATACCGACTCATTAATTGTCCAAGCTCTTGGCAGATGGTATGGTATCAGATCTTACGTCTGGAGTACAGGCTATATCCTTTTGCATATTTAGCAGTTTTTCAACAGTCGATTAGGCGAGAAGTCAATAACGTTTCTGACCGTATCACATACATGTTCACGAACTTTGAATAGATTATGATAACTACCGTTGCTCACCGCTTTTAGCCAAACATATCAGAGAATAGTTCCCGAATTAACTGATTTTACCGCATTCATCCTGACCGAGAAACTGAGAGATAAGTGAGCTGCAGATTGCTATACACGGCTACTGACTTGCTCACTAATTTAGGGGTCTGCTGACGGACGCACCAGTTCCGACAGGCTTAGGTCGGTATAACAGTCCACTGACTGGCCTGTCCGTGCAAAGTTCACACAAGCATTCTGTTGACAAGAACGCACTTGCCGGGTGCCAAAATGATATCCATGCGTATGGGAGCCATAGGCTGGTATGAAAGTACGTCCACAGTCCAGTGCCGTTTAAACAAAGTCAGAAGTGAACTGGAGGCTGATACAACAATTAGTTCACATACGTTGAGGGCCAGGTGAGCTACTTTTACAAATAACTGTTGCTGAAAGGCATGCATGCGATCCATCAAGCTGAGATACGACAGTCCCTAGAACCCCTCGATGTATATTCCACAGGGTTAGTATCAGGTGAGCTACAGGATGATAAAGCAGTGCACTGTCGCACGCACCTATATCGCAGGCAGAAGGTTGTGTGAGTAAAACGTCGTTCAAACAGTAAGCTCTCATTCACAATGGAAGCGTTGAGAGGCTCAGGAGCTACTAGTCGATAAAACAGTCGTCTCACAGGAGCATGCACAAAGTCGAAATAACACCTTAACACACGAAGCAGCTAATGTTCTCTGACTGCTTTTAACCAAAGTGAGCTGACATGATAGATACTATTTAGTTCGTCCCCACCAAGCTATATAGCATCAGATTAAAACATCACTAAGTTCTAGACTACGCTATATCACAGTAGAGTATTCGAACTCAACCAACCTGTATCAGTTTCTGCTGCACAAATAAGCACAATTATTGTCAGGTAAATTCCCCTCCAAGTGAAACTAGACCAAGATCGCAGTTCTCTAACTACACCAGCGAACAATGTGCTGCCAAGATAAGAAATTGGTGTCATTTTCCGAAGGCAGCATGTTCCATTGTCGATCCCTCAGGGAATAAGACTCAATGGGAACGGAAGAATGCCACTCAATAGTAAGACCACGAGTACAACAGATTCATTAGCGCAGTGCCAGCTGGAAATGTGCCTCTTATAAGAGACTGCCCTATTGAGCTGGTAAAAGAATTATTAGAAATTACTGCATTGTCATAAAGACATCCGTTCCCCAAACAAGAGCACAAATGAAACACGGTACTGGATGTCGTATTGTTTAATAGAGCATATGCCGAAGCTGAAAAAAGGCCAAAGATAAGTTCGATTGAGAACGGAGTTACCAGTTTCTTGTTGGAAAACAATCAATCAGTCTTCAGGAACAAACATCTACAGAAACGCTGACAGTGATTCAAAAGTATGAATCGGATTTATTTTGAGCACGTCTTTGTTGGAAATTTACCAGCAATATGTGAAGGTTCCTTTTAGTAAATTTCAAAAGCCAATCACAGGTACGAGAGGTAAATAGTTGGTTTTGTTGTTAATGGCCATTTGTTACCATCTATTCATGTTTTATCCCAAATATTCTTTTTGTGAAATATTTGACAATTGTAAGACTGGGGAAAGTTAACAGGTTCCTTTTGAATTTTAGTGATGCATTGGGACTAAAAGATATAGCCATGCTCATATTAACATCTTGTAATCAGATCTTGACTGTGGACATATCGGATATAAACACTTGTTAACTGAGCAGCCAAATGCCAGATTCCAAATAAAAAAACAGTGAAGACCAGGTTTTGGCGACGACAGTCGAAAACAAATTCGTAGGGCACCATATCATGGGCACATTCGAGGCAATGATTGCCATCGGCAAAGTAAATATAGAGACTTCGTATTTTGGTATTCAAGTACCCATGTGAGGTAAATAATAGCACAGAAGACAGTATTCGACTTAAGTTTCATGTTCATCCCATTTATCTTTCGGGAATATTGTCAGTGTTGTCTAAGGTTAACATGTGCCTTACGAATTAACATGAAAAACCATTCATCTTACATATAGGTCATGATGTACGTCTTAGAAAACCAAGGGTGGAAACTATACTATACGGAGGCAGTTACAGGTAGATAACACAATCACATCGGGAATGATGGCACCGGACCCCGTGCAGACAAAGTCGAGAGAAGATTCACACACAGGCAACCAAACCATGGCCAATCTTGACAACCTTGAGAAACAGGACCCAGACAAGGTACCCAATCGAGGTCAATATTTTCCAAGACAAAGTCAGACCCTGGACGGGACCTGGATTAAAGGAATAACGTGTAAACTACAGAGGCACCATGGGGCAGATACCGGTTGATAAACGGGAGAAAGAACTGGACTGCCTCAATACTTTCTTAATCTGATTGTGCAGACAGTATGCATGTATATAGAGCAAAGTGTACTCCTTCCAAATTATTGTCATTTGCATAATAGATTTAACCATTGAACATGCTGCTCGTGTTGAAAATGAGGGAAACAATTATTGATTTGCCCTAAGATATCTAGCATTTGTCACCATTCGTCTTTCTCCTGACAAAGCGAGCAGATGAATTAGTGCATAGTGATGAAGAGGCTGTTTGAGGAGAATTTCAATGAGTTCCGCCGTGTCATTAGCGTCATCATTTCTAGAACAAAATCACTGTTTAATGCTACGACCACAGTCTCCAAGCGTTAAAATATAGTGCAGCTTGTTTCTGGTGTGGTCATGTTCTCTTGTTCTTTCAGGCCCTCTGACATTTTGCCTCAGTTATAATTTTTGTCACGCAATTCTGTCAAGGCTTTGTTTAAAATGTATTGGTAGACAACACAAGGAAATGGGTTGCTTTCTTTTATGCGTTATCGTTACGAAAAAAAATGTGTGTGTTATTCATGTAGGTCCTGTGTCAAAATCTGAATATAAATTATTATCCGTGGATATTTACCTTCCTTTGTCAAAACAATACCCATGTTTCTGGATTTCGCCAATTTGCTAATAGCCTCATACATGCATTACCATTTCAGGGATTTCCTCTATGCAGAGCTGACAGGCCATGATCTTGCAAACACTATTCAAGATACAACCCTGGAACACTGCCTTCCATAGCTCATATATCAACTACGCCTGTGTATCAACTAAAAAGTATACTGCAAAAATTGTCCATTGGCTGATCCGAAAACAAACATGTCACGAAAACCAATATAAAGCAAAATGTACCATGCCCGTTATCCGAAGATTATAAAACCTCTTTTACAGAAGAACTGTTCTTGTATTTCTTCTGCTATAGGCATTCTTCACTTTACTGTTCCATATAAAATTTCCATTTTAAATGTTTTTCAAGGAGTAACATAGTCCACTGAACAAAAGCTATAATGGAATTGGATGATCTCATTTGAGCCCTAAGGTTTAAAGGCAGCATTGTTTTCATTACCTTTTCTGTTCTATTCTTTCCCTTGTGTATCATATGTGACAACGTCTCGGTACTTGATCCATCTCAAGAGTTCCTATACCTTCGATTCTGCAGATACCTTTGATAGTTTTATTACTTGTTTATTTTGTATAAACTGAAATCAATCTTAGTACTACGAAATATAGAAGAATATATAAAAAGGGGTCAACATCTTATCAGGTGCAAAAACCTAACGTTAATAAGATATTAGGATAGTGGAAACTATTCAGACATTTTTGTAATTCAAACCCGTAAATCATTGATACTACTTCTGGCATTTAATTTTTTCTAGCTAGATCGTATTCTATGAGAATATAGCAAACTCATTCATTTCAAGACGAACAAACCATTGGCTGTAGTTTGTATTGCATGACAAACAGATAAACAGTTGTTTTTGTTAACCCTGCACTGCAATCGGTTTAGACCAGATACACAAAGCACTGATATTAAGAGCAGTGTTCCATGTCATCGGAGTAGAATTGTACATAATCAGCATAGAGAGTCGCAAAGTTGAACCACCCAAATGATTTATTTGATTCATAAGACAAGTAAATGCCTGATGCTAGAAACCTCTCCTGACCGGAAAAGTCAGTATCAGAGAGGTCGATGGGTGTTATTCACAACAAAACTGTCCCACGACACTTAAATTTAGCATTTCATATTTTTGCAGACAACAAAGCCCACCTTCAAATGTCAGGCAATTAAGTCACTTTCTCAATTGCTGTCAAGAGTTTTATGAGTTAGAGGCCCTGAAGTATCTGTAATTTAGAGTGGCACTTTCAATCAGGACCAAGCTGTGATGTGACGGTTTTGTGGGAATGATGTTTTGGGGGTTGATGTGTTCTGAGACATTTTGCTTCTTATCAATACGCCTTAATGAACACAGTATTGGGCCTGTGGCATGCCCAGAGTGACAGAAGCTTTTGTAGTGTGTTTTATGTGTGAAGGCATTTGTAACTGAACTTTAAACAAACGACCTGTCATAATATCAATGAGTAATTGCGATGTATTCCTGGTTATATGCCATGCCATTTTAAGTGAGTGAGTGAGTTAAAATTTAAAGTCACATTGGCTATATTTCAGCCATATAATGACTAAACTTAGTTCTAAATTTATAATACTATATAATACATAAAACCCTGTCAACGAAGGACAGTAAAACCACTAGATTATCACAAAATGAGTTAAAACTAGCTAGCATATATCTTTAAAAGTAGAAAACTATTTTTGGACAATACAAGGTAAAAATGGGCTATATATCGCCAGCAACTGAAGGCTGATCACCATGCTAGGGACCATGGTGACTTACAGTACTTTGGCTACCTGCATGGACCCTAGCTGGATTTACACCATCCCTTCAGCCACTGGTGATTGTAGTGAACTTTAGCCATTATTTAAAACAACAATTATTCTACGATTAAAATATTTTTGTAGGTCGAAATTGACTTGGACAGTTGTGGGACTTACGTACCATCTCAGGAGGACAATAATTTTACATTGCTTCGAGGATACAGCCTCTGACCATCTGAGTTGCAACTGAAACTCTACTAATATTAAAAATCAACTATCTACACAATATCAAAATTTATCAATTAATTCAATTTCTTTTAAAAATCCAAGGATTAAATGAGGAGCAACATGATCAAAAGGATCCTTCATTGATTTTACATCGAAATATTTTTCCCTTGTGATGGCAAACCATGCCATTTTAACAACCTGAGGGCTGTTTTATGTAGAGAATTATTAACATATTCACTTTAAAGGTTTTGTGAAACATTCACATTGTTACAGTTAAATTATTATGACAAAGGTTGTGTAGGACACCTGGAGTGGTGTGTGGAACATCAGTGTTGTATTTACTTCCTGAAGACTGTTAGGGAAAGTCGCGGGGTGATACAAAAGGCAATGAAACGTACTTGCTGCTCACATTAGATTTATAGGCAGATCTCTTAAATTTCAGAACTTCTCCGGAACCGCTCATAACTCTGTTACCTATTGGGTATAACTAACACCTTCAAATAACACGAGGTCAGTCATAGAGTCTGCTGTGGCGTTTGGTATGGTGTTTGATGAGGACTCTGCTGAATTAAAAGTATGAATTAAAAGTATTGCGTCATGGCCAATTGCCAAAGTCGAAGGCCACATTGAAGAAACCCTCACTTCCACCATCTCTTAAAGTTGTTATTTGCTAGCAAGCTCCCGGTAAGATATAAGTAAACGTGTACGTAGTAGATAGCAGTGAATTTAGAAAACCAAAATACAACTCCAACCCCATCAAAGGTACACAATAACAACTGTTAATAAACCATGACAAAACTAAAACTAAACCAAACCAATAAACATGTGCCACGTAAAAGTTTCTTGCTTTTGTGCAGTGTAAAAGCTTATGATGTGTGAATCCTTGTTTTAGAATAAATTAAGATAGCGGCGTGAAAATGTGCTCACGTGCTCATCCATTTCCTCTTTAAAAACAACCACTACTATAACTCATCTGCCCTAAAAAAAGTTCGTTGTGTTTTATCAACGATATTTTGCATAATAGTAAACTACCCTAAACACATTCAAAGGAATTAACTTTTAAACCACAGAATCATGCATCGGGCTTTAGGATAAAACATTATCACGACCTCGTATTGAATTATGTGAATCCTATGGTATTTACATAAAGACATAATTTAAGATCAAATCCAGTGTTGAAGTGTGCCGTCTGTGCCGACACCTGAATGTCCTCAGTTTCAGACCTTGGAGTAGCCTAGTGGTTAGAACGTTCGCTCGTCACACCCAAACTAGGTTCGATTACGTAAGTGTGTACAAGCCCATATCTGATATACTCTGCTGCGTTGTTGTTGTAATAGTGCTAAAGGCGGCGTAAGACCATACTGACTCACCGAATTCGAATGTTTTTTTCTCTCGACAATCAAATCCCATGTTTTACTAAGCAAGATCGTTGCACTGATTATCTGTGAGAGACATGATTTTTATAACCATACAATCAAATAAGAATCAGAGATTTAGGAAAGAAACAACCTTGCTTCGACTTCTCTAAATCATATGGTCTTTCCATACTTTTAAGACCGAATCCAGTGTTGACATCCTGTTGCGATGACATCCAGTCTCGGGGGCCCCTGAGATAGAGTAGCCTGGTGGTTAGAACGTTCAATCGTCACTCAAGTGTCGTTGTTTTCCTAACCAAGATCGCTCCCCGGCCTCCTCCCTTTCAACACCACTGCTTTCCTGTGAGAGATCGGACTTTTATGTCAATAAAATCAAACAAGAGCCTTTCCTGAAATCCAGTTTTAGTGTTAAAACCAAGGAGCAAGGAAGTCCTCAATGCTTCAAAAGATAAAAACAACCGTCACGTCTTGTACCTGACACATGTACTGTGAGCGTTAATAGGTATTCCATGTAAACAAATGCTACCCAAAGAAACATGAACAAGTGGACAAAATATATCATATCTAAAGATATTTCATTACACTCTATATGCGGGTGTGTTTTTTACAATTCGAACCAGTTGGAAAACACACGAGACATGTGTACTTGAAAGAATAAATCCCACTGATACTCCAAGCACGATTCCGCTACAATCTGCGGAGGCCATATCATCCTAATAGTGAAATTAGCCGAAGCCTGTTTTTGCAGAACAAATCTAGGGCTGTTCCTCGTTTCGGACAATTTAATGCCACGATACGAACTCGATGCCATTCCCTACTGGCAACCTGTTCTATCAGTACCACCCTGGGGAATTAGACTTACTGAAAAAGACTCAACCTAGCCGAAAACATAGGACCACCACGGGCCATTCGATTCATTAGCACTGTGGAAGACAGACAGAGACTCGATTGGGTGACAGATCTAGCCACTTTGTACGAGAACAACAGGAAATTACGCTTTTAACATTAAAACCGTACATTAGGTTGCTTATTCCTTCTTACTGAAATACCGTATCGCTTGACCCAAGGACTCGTTTGGTATACGCCAAGATGTAATTGACGTTATTTTGAAATAGAAAAGGGAACAAAGATTGATTATGACTATTTATGTCTACTGGTGGAATGTAAGAGCATCATGGTGGTTACATGTATACCTTTGGTAGAATGAATTATTAAGTAACTGTGATTGTTAGTGGCTGTACCTACAAAGGGGTTTGAAGTAGCGTAAAATAATTGTCCCCTGACAGGGTACGTAAGTCCCTTTTCATTCAAAGTATTTTTCTTTCTCTGAATTTTAATAGTAGCATATTTGTTCATTTAACGTTTGGCGATTTTAACAATCGCCAACACCTGAAGGTATGATGTAAATCCAGCTGGGGGTCCATTTAGGTAGCAAAAGTACTGTAAGTGCCCATGGTCTCTAGCATGGTGATCTACATTCAGTTGTTGGCGACCTATATCCCATTTATATATTGTATTGTTCTATTCAATGATATCGTTTTATGATAGCATGCTAGTTTTACTTTAATGTTTATGATATACTAGTAGTTTTACTGTTCTTCGACAACAGACTTTTAATTGTATTGATCCATCCTATAATTATATATTGTTCCCGTCACGATATGGCTGAAATATTGCCGAGGTGACGATAAGTATTAACTCACTCACTCACTCACATGTATATCTATATTTATGTATGTATATATCTCATAAAATTGATTAAACAACCGATGCTCTTGATGTCAATCACTGGATGGCCTGGTGCACTTCCCTATTTTTTTTTTATAAAAAAACCAACATCATTTCTAAGATGCCTAGCGGTTAGAACAATCGAAAAAAAAAATACATTATCAGACAACAAAGGTATAGTTTTTTGATGACGTAACAATTGAATGACGTTATCCCGTCACTGCGCCATTCTAGTGTGCCCCCTCGTAATCGAACCATTTTACATTACGTCACAATGTAAGCGACGTCACGATGCATGTCAGTTATCATCGCCTCGTACAGTCTCCTACAGTAAACTACTGCGTTACATCCCGTTTCTTGGTTTGCAGTTGCTTTGTAACGTTCGCAATGTTTACATTCCCACAATGCAATCGTGGAATGTCGCTTGACTACTCAGCTTCGTCTGGATGTACTGATCTAAACATACTTTGGTAGTAGAAATGCGACGTTTACATGGTTTACGTTAATGACAGATGTAATTAAAATAATTTAGAGAACATATTTAATCCGAACGTAAACCGTCATCAAACTGTTTATCATTTGTTTTTCTGGTAACGTTCGTCTTAACGTAGGGGCGAAGACACATCAATAGAACAGCGCGCCAGTTAGCCCTGTGCGAGGATTCTTAATTGAGGTCACCGACATCGTCGTTTGTTTTCTGCCTTCAATTAATCGTAATTTTCTTTAGAAAGTATTAAATTTGGCATCTTAGAAAAGAAATACAGTTTGCACTAACACCATGTATAGTGTAATAAAACACACTTTCGCCCTGAACTAAAGAGCTGAACTGTATTTCCGAACATGGTTTTCTTTAAGTAAATTTATGGAAAAGCGAAAAGCTATTTTTGTCATTGTACGTTCGATTTTTTCGACATTTATTGGACCGGTGCGTTTACAGTTTAAGGAATTGTTTTCCTTCCTGTAAGAAATGGAAGATATCATTTGTCTCTTTTTAGATTGCCTATTTCGATTCGTAACACGAACTCGAAACACATTTAAATCTAATTTATTATTATCACGGACCCAAAAAGCTTTGCCCTTTTAATTTTATGACTCTAATATGTAGTATTCGAGACAAATTATGCTAAACACATGCATTGACCCACCCTAACTAACGCTGAATTTCAGTTTGGATTGGAATAGATCACTCCAGATTCAGCCTGAATTTGATCTAACTGTGGACTTCATGTAGGGCTTTTGTATTGGAGAAAGAGCAATGCGGAAATGTGACTGTAAGAAAGAATATGTTTATTGTTATTTAATCCTGCACGCTGCAGGCTTCCTATTATATGACGGCTGTCTGTAATAATGGAGTCTGGACCAGACAATCCTGTGATTGGCGTCAAAAAGCATCGACCTACGCAATTGGGATACACAATTGTCTCAACCAGGTCTGCGAGCCTGAAACCGAGTCCAGGTAGTCGCCTCTAACTCCAACCATAGTTTCCAACCAGAATGGGCTGTGACACATTTAATGGTGTGAGTAATTGATGATAGTTATGATAGTTATTTCATCAAGGTATTTCCATATTTCAGAAAGGTTAATAAATCGAATTCTTCACTCGATCGCGTAAATCGCGACACATTCTTCAGTTACAGGTTTCCCTGTGGAAATCTGGAAGATTTGCACACTGGCGTAAGACAGATTGGACATGGCTGAATGCAAACCTTCATCACCCACTTATGTATTGTCCTCCTGAGAGGGTACGTAAGTCCCCAAATTTTCAAAGTCAATTTAAACATACCAGGATGTTAAACGTAGTATTCTTGTTATTTTAATTTTGGCTAACATTTCGTACAATCGCCAACAGCTGAAGGGATGGTGTAAATCCAACTAGGGCCAATGCAGGTAGCAAAGGTACTGTAAGTCCCCACAGTCCCTAGTATGGTGATCTACCTTCTGTTGTTGGCGATCTATAGCCTGTTTTTATATTGTATTGTCCAAATAGTGCTATTAGTTTTAACTTTCCACCCTAGTTTTAATTCTAATTGTGATATTCTAGTTGTTTTACTGTCCTTCGTCGACAGGTTTTTATAATATGCATATATTCCATTTCAATGTCAAGTATGTTCTCGTCACGATATGGCTGAAATATTGCCGATGTGACGTTAAATTTTAACTCACTCACTCACTCACCCACTTATGTCAGCAGGAGGACAGTCGAAGGTCTTACCAGTCGTAGACATGTAGGGAACTATCATTTGATAAGCTGATGTGTGTGTGTGTGAGTGCGCAAGCGTGCATGCGCGTGTGTTCATATCTGTCCACGCGTGCAGATATATTTTATTGCAAAAATGAGCCTAATTTTCTTTTCTGAAAGTGTCTTGCATCAATCTGTGTTTGACAGTTTCAAGTGACCACTGGCATAATGCTGACAAATCTAAGTAAGCAATCCCTTTTACGCCATAGGCTACTTTCCCAGAAAAAGCAGCTGCAGGCAACTCTTTACGTAGTTGGGCGTGTTTGACGACTGTGCCTCCAAAGTCCGCCACCTGAAACATATACAAGATGCGAGAGAACTAAACCAGCTTTCGACGTATGACCTTCTTAAATAATCGAATGTGAACTGAACTGAAATTAGTATAAGTTTAATGAATTATAGTTCCTAAGTAAGAACTCTCAGAGGATAAAAGCTTTCATCTTTACTTTCATCTACGAATGCTTGAAATACCCAAGGGTCTTGGCTGTAAGGAACTCGAAGTATTCTAATCAAGATCAATTCGAAATGTCTAACATCATCCGACTCGTGTGTAGCTAGAACTTCTAAGGTTATACCTCGTTGTGTTTTGTCGTTGATATTTTGAAGCGGAGCGAGTATTTCTGTGACAGTGCATTAGAAACGATCTTTTTCATGTTTGTCAATAGGAAAAGCTGAAAATATGCATCTTATTCTACTTGCCAAATGCGGAAGTTATACCTACTGAAAACACGAGATTATGTAATTTAAGTTCACTTATCTGCATATTGTTCCATTCTTGGGACGGTACTCGGCGGAAAATTGAGTATCGAAAAAGTGCAAACCATTTTCATTACATTTTTCTATTTGAACAACGAAAGTTTTAAACACATTCTATTGAACTTACATAGTTAAAATGGGGACCAATAAAAAATCATCTTACCTCACACTTCGCCGAATTGGCTTGCCACTCGAAGTGGCCAGGCTTAAAGAACTTAAATTTTACAAGTAATGTAAATGGTTCAACCACAGAACAATTACTTAGCTTCATTTACGTCTATACTGGAAGTTTCTATCTTCAACAATAGGAGAGAAATGCTTTTTTAAAGTACCCGTCCCCAAAAAGGGACGATATGCATAAATGGGTTTATTAAATTAAAGTGGGAATAAGCTCTGTCGTCTAATACCCAATCAAGTCCTGGACATTATAAGTGGTCTTACGCATCAGGTTTAAAACACAAAAATGCTTGTGAAAACAAAATTTGCGGAAAGCAGTTGCTGTTCTCCCTCATTCAAGGTAACGGGCGGTATAGTTTGAACCACTGAGTGAAAGAATATCCTGTTGCAAACAATAAAAACCAATGAAACCCAGAGGCAATGTTCGGCCTGTAGCTGCAGTTAACCACTAACGATCCATCTGTTATATTCAGAAAAAGTGCATAGTGAGTCCAAATTTAAAGTCACATCGGCAACATTTCAGCCATATTGTGACTGTACCATTAGTCCTCATTATGAAGACATAATTCAGAGTATATAAAACCTGTTATCAAAGGACAGTAGATTGAACAGAGTATCATAGGTATATAATTTAAAACAAGTGTCTAACGTTAAAATATTACCACTCATAACTGTACACTATAAAAATGGGCTATAGATCGCCAGCACTCAAAGGTAGGCCACCACACTGGAAACCTTGGGGACTTACAGTGCTTCTTCTACCTGCAAGGTACTCCAGATGGATTTACGCCATCCTTCTGGCGAAAAAGTACTGATCAGCGTGTATAGCGTGACGTGATTGTTTAGTACGGCTGCCCAGAAATATATCGATTGTCGGAAGAAAAGACAACGTCGGACTCCGTCATGACTTGAGGACTAAAAAGCATGTATGATTTTTTAACTTTACAAAATGCATAATGTCAAGTTTCGGAAACCTGTCTATGATGAAGATGAAAAACAGGCAGTACATTGTAAAGATTATGGTAATCGAATGTGTCACCTTTAAGCTTATAGTGCAACCAGTTTCAAAATGGCTTCACGGGACCAAGTGTCTGTTCATCATGACACAAACATGTATAACATGATGTTTTACTCATATCATACTTTATAGCAAGAGGTGACTAACGGGATTCGGTGGCCAGGCTCGATGACTTGGTTGATATGTCATCGTGTCCCAGTTGCGTAGGTCGATGTTCATGCTATGATCACTGGATTTTCTGTCCAGACTCGATTATTTACAGACCCCCGTCCTATATCAGGAATATTGCTGATTGCGGCGTTAAACAGGAACCAAACGAAACCAAATCATACATTCTGGTGGAACTTTTTACTAACTGTGCATAGCATATTCCGGCGCATCTCACGGTTGCGCCTCATGTATTTTTACTATAAGTTAATCACTATCTGAGATAAAGATGTCAGTGGCTGTAATGTTCAAAGTATGATTTGTTGGGCTTTGCCAAATGGCATTGTGACACAAGTACGTGTATACGGGTTGGAGTGTCCGGGATGGGAAGCACGCCAGGTACCCCCGCTAATTTAGCACATGCACTGGTCAGTGAGAAAACTTTGCCTGATAATAATACCCACTGGTGTGAGAGTGATGTTTTTGGTTGTTGGTGAAGTACTGAAGTTACGAACATGATCATGACAAATCACTTACCAGGGAAGCGAGGAGTGAGTGAGTTTAGTTTTTCGCCACACTCAGCAATATTCCAGCTATATGGTGGCGGTCTGTAAATAATTGAGCCTGGACCAGACCACCATGCGCTTCGATCTTTGCAAATGGGATACGACGAGCCTGATCATCCGATCCCGTTAGACTCCTCTTTCGACAAGCTTGTGTTCCTGAAGACTAGTTCTAACCCGGATCGTCACGGGTTACGCCACATATAACATGCATCTTCTGGTTTGGTACATGATATCATTGAAGTAAATACTGTAGACACGTCGCACTTGTATAATCACAGGATAATTGATCAGGATTAGGGCAACAGTCCGTGCCACTGTTTTATAACGAAACATGATGCAGTATTCTCCAAACCAACACATTTCGCGTTATGTTTAACGTTTTTGAGGCAAACTTTCAAGTTCCCGTAAGGAAAGTGTAAATCAATATTCACGAAATATATACAGATAACGAACACTTGCGTTGAGGTTGTGAACTCAGTGATTTCATTTTCCTTAACATTCATCATGTATAAAGTTGATTCCCAATTTGAAACAGTTACCGGGGAATATGTCCGTAAGAGAACTATGTGTGAAACCAATAAACAACAAGGACATGTGCTGTAATTAACAAATTCTCAAATTTCCAAATCAATACAAACAATAAGTGAGTGAGTGAGTTTAGTTTTACGTCGCTCTCAGAAATATAACAGCTATATGGCGGCGGTCTGGAAATAATCAAGTCTGGACCAGACAATCCAGTGATCAACAACATGAGCCGATGACATGTGTCAACCAAGCCAGCGAGACGTTAGTCGCCTCTTACTGTAGACATGTCGCACTTGTATAATCACAGGATTATTGATCAGGATTAGGGCAACAGCCCGTGCCACTGTGTTATAACGAAACATGTTGCAGTATTCTGCAAGCCAACACATTTCGCGTTATGTTTAACGTTTTTGAGGCAAACTTTCATGTTCCCGTAAGGAAAGGGTAAATCAATATTCACGCACCTCAATACATATATGTAATATTATAGCAAATATAGCGCCTCTCCAATATTGACACATGTTTGCTAAGTGGTTCCATAACAATGAGAATTTGGCATTTTGCAAGCATTGAACTTCAAGCACTTATGCTTTGGGAGGTTTCCAGTCGTCTTTTAAGCACACGTGTCAATAGTCAACTAAAGCTGAGACAATATCAGTTACATACATGTATGAATATATGTCCTTCATGGACAAAAAG
Organism: Haliotis rubra; assembly: GCF_003918875.1. Classification (NCBI taxonomy): domain Eukaryota; kingdom Metazoa; phylum Mollusca; class Gastropoda; order Lepetellida; family Haliotidae; genus Haliotis; species Haliotis rubra. The sequence continues at coordinate 149,317 of NW_025765045.1, read as the reverse complement.
AGACGACGAAGTAATTCTGTGTCAACACAGATGTAGACATGGAAAGGAAAAATAACCTTTGTTGTATTAATTGCCGCTTTGTCCATCCACTTTAGTTGCACAGTTTCTTGAGAAGACTTGCGTTCCTTATGAATACCAAATAAACTGACCCCGTTTCCAAATCCCAGAAATGCCCTCATTGTTTTGCTAGTTTTGGCTGCACCATTCCCATGCTTATGGGATCAACTGAAACGGATGAAGCCCGGATCAGTTCTGTGGTTCTCCGACACCTGGCGGGTATTCGGCGATGTCACTGCCACTTAATCTTAGCTTACTTCAGATGTCTGCAGATACCTGACTCAAAGAAGACCTCTTTTTCTTCAACAGGCTTTATAGTAATAAATCACATAGCGCCTGCTGTGTAATTCTCACATGGTTATTGTGGATTATGGCCTAAGTAGAGACTGCAGCCATTTAGCATGGAGAGCCAATCTGAAGACACCCTCTATCTATACACGTGAACACTAACAAAACGATGCTCATTTTTCCGTGTATGCGTTCTACATTAAATGAGTTTGGTTCATGCGTTAAATAGTCTCAGCGAAGACCCGGGCTCTATTCTCAACATAGGTAAAATGTGCGAGGCCCATTTCGGGTGTACCCCGCTGTACCTTTTCTGGAACATTACTAAAAGCGGCGTGAAACCAAACCTACTCTCTGAGATACATATCATATAAATCATAGATAATGATTGGGCACGCCACAATAGATTAGGAAACTCAGAAACTGAACGACTGTCACGACTATCGAACAATTTATGAAGCTGTCACTGGCAAAAGGTACCGATCTTGCCCTTACAGAATTCCTTGTCAGAGGAACACGATTATTGCCAACACTGAAACCGTCACCGACTCTAACAGTCAACATCTGGGATATTTACTAATGTCAATGGTCGACATGCGAGGCGTGTCCTCATATTGCAGACCTGACGTTTAATGTTCAACATGGTGGTGCTGTTTTGGAACTCTCACAGAAGAAGAGCCTTTAACGGCAGTATATTTATACACCATGCTGACGGATTTAGTTTCTATTGCCCATGGTCCCTAGTATGGTGATCTACCTTCAGTTGTTGGCAATCTTTAGCCGGTTTTTTATATATTTATTCTCATTTATAGGTAAAATATTTTAGATTTCATTACTAGTCTTAAATGTATTCCTGTGATAATCTAGTTGTTTTACTGTCCTTCGTCGACAGGTGTTTTATAATGTAATTGTGTTTATTGTTATTTTATAAACTTTTCAGTCACGATATGGCTGAAATATTGCCGATGTGACTGTAAACTTTAACTCACTCACTCACTAGTTTCCATTGTCATTATTTTTGCGGATTTGGACAGGTAGAGCTTTAATAAATAATGCTCACATGTGCGTTAGTCTGCCATCAAGCGGATTTACTGCAGATCCCCCAAGACCAACATCGTCAGACTGAGTCATCACTTACTGACGGATGAAAAGGGCAGATAAAAAGCATGTATTGGGCATGGCAAAAAAACAAATGACATTGCGACTTTACATTCGGTGTGTTTTTAGGTTCGTTTCAGTAATATTTTTAAACGAATCTGAATATGCGTGAACATGCAGTACAAAATCTGGCTTAAAGCTTGTCTTCGACAGAATAAATGATTTGCAAATAGAACATACGGAACAATAAAGTAATAACACCAACCATATGTCATATTCCAGCCGGACTGAACGTGATTTCCTTATTTTCTTGAGAATAAGGTATATCATTCGCTGAACGTGTTTTAGGTCACGGGAATATATGACAGATTTCATTTGCGAAATCTCTACAGATAAAGAACACTTGCGTTGAGGTTGTGAATTCAGTGATTGCGAACTCATTTTGCTTAATTTTTCACTTCACTTCACTTTATTCCTGAATTGAAGGCCATGTGGCCAAGAGTACAACAGGTAATACAACATTGTCATGGTGTGTAGAGTTGAAATATAATTCATAATACAATTATTTTAACGTAGGTTTTGCTTCAGGAATATACATATACCTTTAAGAACAGTGACACTGTGTATCTTCATAAGGGCTCGGAATTTGACAATTGAAGGTGGGCTGTAGAAATAGGCTGGAATACATTGGGATCTGCATCGGTTATAAAATGGACATATTAGCAACGAGTGATATTCGTCTTCAAGCACGTTTAAAGTTCATTTGTTACACACTAATTCTTTATATGGGACAATTATCTTTGAAAAACGTTGTTTTTGTAAATTCACGTTATGTGATTGGCATCGGAATTTGATCAACATTCGCATCAGATCTTTGTTTAATGCGCCACAGGAAATATACAGTTCAGGTTCAAGAAGTGACTTACATGTACTATACTTTACAAGAAATGATGAGTTTCTTATTTAACTATTCCAGTGTTGTATATTAATATCTATACAGCGTTGTTTGAACTCAAACATGAAGTGATTTACATCGCCACAATCTTGCAATTGGGCTAACCAGACATAGGAGAAACCTGTAGTAAATAGAAGCATTCGAACATGTGAAACCCAGTTTGTGCTTCCGTTATCATCATAGGCATCATCTTATAACAGGCATTCGGGTATCTATTTTGGCCCATACGAATAATTCGGCACCAATATTTAATACACCTTGAATGGTAATGTACACACAAGTTATATCTGCCAATTTCTCCAAGTTCAGCACATGATGCAGTTTTTTTACTGAGTGACAGAAATCGTTTATAGTACTCACTTTGAACCTTTTCAATACACGTTCTATAAGTATAGCCCCACATTTCACTGCCATAGGTTAGTATTGGTAGTATCGTACTGACAAATATATTATTAGCAATAGTTAAAGACATACTTTGATACTTGGTGAACAGTTGAAACAGAGGGAAACATGCACGTTTGGCTTGTAAAGATAGCGTTTCACATGCTTTGGACCAAACTAAACGAGATGAAAATACAATTCCTAAATATTTATAATAAGGGGTGGCCTCTACAGGTAAACCTTTAAAAAACATTTTTTTCATTTCTCTTAACACGTCCTCCGTTTCGAAAAACAACCACCTTAGATTTATCCAGATTTACTTCAAAGCCCCACGTGTTACAAAAATCTTCAAGAATGTCTAATTTTCTTTGTAAATCAACAATGCTATCTGCTAGTAATGCAACGTCTTCCGCGAACAGTAATATCTTAATAGCTTCTATGTATTCATTTACATAAATTCCACGAGTATTGCCATGATGGAGATCGTCTGAAAGTTTATTGATGAATAGGATGAAAAGTAGCGGACTGAGCATGCAGCACTGACGAACACCATTATTGGTTGATAAGAAATCTGTTCTAGATTTACCAAAACGAACGGAGGCACATACATTTGAGTACATGTTCTCAATGATTTTATACATCTTGCCGTGTACACCCTTTTCAAGTAGAATATATAACATTTTTTTCCTATCAATAAGATCGAAGGCCTTGTGGAAGTCGATGAAAGCTACATAAAAACGATGTTTTGCTTCACGCAGGTACTTATGAACTAAAGAATGGAGTGAGAACATATTATCTATGGTAGAATAATCATTTCTAAAGCCTCCTTGCCCTTCATTAAGTAAAGCTTAATTTTTGTCATGTATAAAGTTGATTCCCAATTTGAAACAGTTACCAGGGAATATGTCCGTAAGAGTGGGATGTGTGAAACCTATAAACAAGGACATGTGCTGTAATTAACAAATTTTAAATTTGAAGAAGTTAACAAATCAATATAAACTACAAAAAATAGTCGTCAGTAAAAAAGAGAAGTGGTTGTAATGAGTGAGTTTAGTTTTACGCCGCTTTTAGCAATATTCCAGCAATATCACGGCGGGGACACCAGAAATGGGCATCACATATTGTATCCATGCGGGGAATCGAACCCGGGTCTTCGTCGTGACGAGCGAACGCCTTAACCACTAGGCTACCCCACCGCCGCAGTGGTTTTTAGCAATAAAGACAATAATGGTATTATTCACCTCCCAGCAACAGGGTTTTGTGGTTCAGGTTTAGTGGTTAAAGTGTTCGCTCGTCACGCCGAAGACCCGGGTTCGATTTCCCACACGGGTATGATGTGTGAAGCCCATTTCTGGTGTGCCCGTGATATTGCTGGAATATTGCCAAAAAGTAAACTCACTCACTCACGCTCAGGAACAATGATCTGACTATAGACCGAGGCCAAGTATATGATCATCATTTACAATGTTGGTCTTCTGGCACCTTGAGATGAAATGTGAGGTGAAAGGCAACACGTATCTACCCTTACATAGACAAAGCACAGTTGCTAAAAAACTCTATAAATATATCATACCACTGTTCTTTAATAAACCCAGATACATTACGTATAACAGTTCAAACACTGTCACACAAAGTATAACACTGCCGCACAACAATAGTCACTCTGTTACATGAGAAGCTCCTTATTTTGGCGATAGAAGTTATGTCAAATATCTGGCTGGTGAGATGCCACTCGCCTAAATCTCAACCATCTTTGAAAATATATATTTATTAAATCAATTTCTATGACACGTGCCATACCCAAAAGACGCTGAAGAACACCCGTTCATATTGCTATCGTTAATCTATCATGTTGGCGCAACGTAACTATAATGATATCAAATAATTAGGGTTTCAGTAGTATATTAATAGTGTGCCTTGGACATTAGCAATAGTCCATTCAACAATATTCTATTAAGCAATGGCACCTGTTGAAACCTATGCAACTGCACACAACTGGTAATAGATGCGACAAAACCCTTTCTACATCCATTAAAATATCGATTGTACAATTGTGATTAAGTCGAGTCTGGACGAGACAATCCAGTGACTGTCAACATTCGATACGATGACAGCGCATGTGTTTATGAATCACTATGAGATAGTGATGATACCAAGTGTTCGCGAAAAGGTGAGCGTATCCTCACCGTCATAAACACATGCACAGTCTTGTCAACTGTTCACTTGAAATATTTTATGAAAGCTTAGATGCAACAAAAAATAAACATAATTAAAACACAATTATCATTTATTCATGACGTATAATATACACTGCCGATTATGAAAAAACAAATAAACAAAATTATAAGCGTACACTCGCAAATCAAAAGTGCAATATTTTGTACTTGGGTTTACTTCCCTCGAAACGAAGCACCCGGGATACCGAACCCAGTCAGAGCAGGGGGCGTGCACGTACGTGTAACAAAGTCTTTCAATGGCTGGTTCATTTGCCGATACCCTCAGGGCTCTTTGTGTGTTGAGTATGTAATGTCCCAAAGCATTCTATGTAGATTTAAACCAACTGTTAATTTTCAGCGTACCATATATGTTCTTTTAATTTACTGCTGGATTGTCAAAATCTGCTGACAGCTGAAGCGATGGTGTAAATCCATCTAGGGTCCATGCAGGTACCAAAACTAATGTAAGTCCCCATGTTCCCTGGTATGGTGATCTACCTTCAGTTGTTGGCGATCTATATCCAATTTTTATACTGTGTTGTCCTAATTTGAAATCCAATTTTAGAGAGAGTTGCTAGTTTTATTTCTTGATACTGTGATATTCTAGTTGATCTTACTGTCCTTCGTCGGCAGGTTTTATAATTAATATGTATTTAAGGTGAATTCACAATTTGTTTATAGTCACGATATGGCTGAAATATTGCCGATGTGACTTAAAATCTAAACTCACTCACTCACTTTGAGTGTTGAGATGTTGGGTTTTGTAAATACATACTCATTTTTGTGTATAACATTTTGCAATCAACAGACATCATAACATGTCATGTGTACAAGTATCACACCTGCCTGTCTGCGTAATTACATAATGTGACAGGGACAGTATTCGGGTGCACGAGCCGTAAATCAATGCGTTTTGTTTATGGTTTATGGTGTATAACCTGATAGGTGTTAAGTTCAAATTGCATTTGGTCAGTGATCGAAGTTGTGTATTGCATATTGTCATTATCAGACAGGCAGGCAGACACATAGGTGTCAATAAACAGACATTGAGTTTTGACTGTTACAGAGGCACAACTATATCACAGACATTCTGACAATGCTAAGTAATGACGATGCTTTTAAGTATCGAACTGAGAAAGTGACTCGGTAAGAAGAACGTGTGGTGAAATAGTCAAATGAAATTATATAAACAGTTAAATCGGTAATCTACTGTCATAACATATTAAAAGCTCGCGCCTGTGAAATATCAACAAAACATTAGAAAAATAGCTCACATTAAAGCCTACTCCGAGTACTCATCACCAGCGAAGGTTTTCCGTCTTGAAATGTCGAACGCCTCACTGGTTGACACATAGCTGAGTATATTTAGATCCTTAACAGGGTTCTTTTATGTAATGAGTAGATTATTTATTATTTGTTGTTTGTGTACACAACCAAGATTAGACTACTCCTGTTCACGACCTTATAATTCTCGCATCACGTTTCAAGCTGCGCGAACCTACTCACTGCGCATGCATTATGAGCGCAGCGCAGCACAGGTGTTGAAACCACTTTTCACCTCAGCTTGGGTGAATTTAATGAATCGTTTGAACTCCGATTTCGCGCGGGTTGGTTCATCGCTTTATTTTTCAACTTTATAAGTTGAATTTGCATTTTTCATAATTTGAGTCCACACCGAAAGGTATCAGAATCTGCAAAGTTGTGTTTTGCGTTGCATGTGACCTTTAACGTACGGTACAAGTCAAAATAGCGAAGTGCAACGTACATCACTGTTATCACTGATGCATGAAACTTGGAAATTTCCTCCACATGGCTACCATAAAACGTCTTGAAAGCTTCACTGAGGCCTTGAATGTTGTAAGCCTGATCAAACAAGTTCTGAGTTGGACTGGTATGAAGGTCTTTGAAATCCTCATCGCAAGCCCATCGCCAGACGATTGTCACGTTGATCCTTGACCACAATGCGTCACTACAGCTTTGAGTGGTCGGTCTAGACATACATCATCTGTCCTCGATGTTGTTCGTCATCACTTTACCTGAAGTTAGCACCTGTGTACATCAGCTGAACAGTCTACTATATGTGTCTGGGGGCAGAATGAGACAAACTCGACACCATCAGATTTCACTGCTTAACAAACGATGACAAGTCTCCCCATGACAAAGGGGCGGTGAGCTAGCCTTGTCTTAAAGCGTTTGCTCGTCACGACCTGGGTTCGATTCCCCAAACTCACAAACTCATTTGTGGTATCCCCCGCCGTGATATTGTTAGAATATTGATCAAAGAGATTTGAGAAGATTTTTTCAGGTATCTTTTTGACCTCAGAACGCTCGGAAAAAACTGCAATTACATTATAGTGTCATGTGGTGGGTCCTCTCAATGCCTGGTTCACATTTGGCCTGCGATGGATCTACTGCCCGTAACTGCATTTCCGTGCGGTCGCCGTGCGCCGGCAGGCGGCGGCCGTACGATTATCGCACGATTCTGCAGGCACCGTAGCCTCTACGATTTGAAAAAAATCGCAAGCCCGTAGCCCGTATGTGGCATCGCACGGAGGCCGCACGATGATCGTGCGGTAAAAGCACAGCATTTTAGTTCCAAAAAATCGTATGACGATCGTGTGCGATCACCGTGGCATATCTGCTCACCCTCCGTACGGACTCCCGACGATGTCCTTGCAGTAGCTGCCGAGACGGCAGGGAAACCGCACGATTTCTGTGCAGCTTCATGCAGGTTTGTCTCGACATGTCCCCAAGGAAATCGCACGATGCCCGTAGACAATATAAACACAAACGTCGTAGCCCGCGGTCACCCACGATGCCTAAAATCGTAAGAAAACCGTAGACTCGTACGGCGCCCGTGCCAAATGTGTTCCAGGTCTTAAATGACCGCGTCAAGATGTTTTACGAACAAACACAATGTTACGGTTGAGCTTATTTGACTTTTGATGGGGAAATCGATTATTATGTGCTTTTTGCATGGGCCTTTGTATAAGGTTTACGAAACCTACGTTTAAAGGCCGTCTTTTCAGAAAACACATTTTCGCAATAGAAAAACAAACCTACGATTTACAAGATCTTTGATCAATGAATGTACTTCTACTTGTATTGGGCATGACCTGTGTGGCCAGGATGGACACAGTCCAAATCCAAAGTCGCCGTGTGAGCCTGGCACCAAAGCTCATCAGCATTACATGAAAGTGCAACATCACACTGGGTTTTCTTTTCAAGACCTCACATTCTTACAAAAAGTGAACAGTAAAAACATGCCCCGAAAGTCCCAAACTACAATACCATCCGCCGACTGCATTCAAGAGAATCATCTTTGACAGTAGCCAGTTTGTCCCACGTAGCTCCAAGCACCATTACAGACAACACACGTGGAAACACTAGACAGGCCCCATCAACCATGAATCACCACTAAACCAGGACTCATACGGCTGCGTCACATTACGGAAAAGAACCACCACCACCAACACAAATATGACTATACCAGGATTGCGTAGAATATCAGACAAGACGGTAAGTAACTTTAAATGCGGCTAAGGTATTGGTGCTAGATGTTTCTCTGTCATTTTGACGAACCTGAGATTATGTTGGCATCCTTCTCCTTCAATGGTGAAACAGACAGGATGTTAGTGTGATGATGTGGGCAGCAGGGTCCTTCCTTACTGAAACAGACAGCGTGATGATGTGCGCAGACATCTACTTCATGGCTGGAACAGACTGCAAGATGGTGTGGGCAACCGTCTCCTTCCGTGATGGATCAGACAGGAAGGTAGTATGAATATGTGAACAGCATTCTTCTTCAGTGTTGGAACGGACATCATGATGATGTGAACAGCCTTCTCCTTTAGTGGTGGGTCAGACAAGGTGGTAGTGTGATAATATAGCCAGACGTCTCCTACGATTGTACGTAGGACTTGGTTCAATGTCAGCGCGCACGTTTCACGGAAGAGATTCTTCGGACACTCCACATAATGTAACAAGCGAACGTTATTTTCCAGCAAGACAACGCCCAAGTCCAAATAGCAAAACTGACATTTTATGTTCAATGTCTTGCAATGAAACACGCTTCGCGCATTTTGTTTCACGCTATCTGCTGCTTTACATAAATGCATGAAAAACAAAGTTACTTGTGATTACTCATATACACGGACCAGCACATGATGTGTCACATAAAGTCCTCAGATTCAAATTGCAAATGCATAATGACTGAGATGGAAGCTGTATTGCAGATCACAGCCTTTTCCGTGAGTATTTGTGGACCGTACACGCAAATAGACAGTATCATTTGAACAACAGTTCTTCAAAGAACATATTTACACTTATGACCTTATTAAGCATAATTGATATTGTAGCCAATTCAAGCAAAATACATACAGTATTATCTGTCTTCTTCGAGAAGGTAATTTATCAAAGTCGTTGAGATCCAAAACAAGAATGCATTCTCATTAATTCCCGATTTACTGATGCATCAGTATGTACTTGTCTGAGGTTGACTTGTATGTTGTGCTTTTATCTCAAGCAGTATGACAGTTTATCCGACTGATGGCTTATTTTTAAAATATAGATATAATTAATAACTTTGAACTCAGATGAAGGTTAAGGTACACGCATATCACTGTACAAGTTGGTCGGACAAACAAATAGAGACTTGAGATCCATTTTATCAATGGAAAGCGCTTAAGAATACCTGGACTTGTGTCCAGCTGTGAATTCATGGCAGTAATTCCTTTTGTACGTACAACTCACCAGACACTGAAAAGATGTTTATATTTGTAATATTTACTTAGAAATACATTTAGGAAACCAAGAGGCGAAGAACATTGAGTTTAGTTTTACGCTGCAATCTAGCTATATGGCGGCGGTCTGTAAATAACCGAGTCTGGACCAGACAATCCAGTGATCAACAGCATGAGCATGCATCTGCGCAACTGGGAACCGATGACATGGGTCAACCAAGTCAGCGAGCCTGACCACCCGACCCCTTAGTCGCCTCTTACGACAAGCATGGGTTATTTAAGGTTCATTCTAACCTGGACCCTCACGGTTAGGTGGAGAGTACGTGTAATCCATGCAATAAATATGATCAAATTCCCAAGGCAAATAAATTCACCTGGTCTCGAAGTAACTGTAGCTCATCGGTCCGTCAACACTGCCGAATTAAATTATACATCATACAAGTGATTCCTGTTGGTTGAGGTTGATGTTGTTGACACAGTTTCGATGTTTGACTGTGTACCGCTGGTCGTGGTATCACATTGTGAAAGTGTGTATTTGTAGTTGCAAATCCATCACTGGATTCTCTGGTCCATACGTGACCGGACTCAAGACTATTGACAGGTCGCGTAGCTGGTATATATTCAGTAATTTTTATAATTTCAGCATGATCTAAAGTTGGGTCAGTCGGTCGGTAGGTCGGTCGGTTTTAAACTTAAATATAATAATGAGAATAAAAATGCAATCTTGATTTGTTCACATCTTCATGAAAAAGGACAAACACATTTAAGTTTGTTTTATATGGCCTTCTTGGGAGCGGCTTTGGGAAATCTGTATCTGGAAGAAAGAAACACCCCTTCTTTCGTATTCAGGAGTTACAATGTAAATGCAGCTAAAACACTTGAATCCACAACACAGATTGGACTTCAAGAAAAAAGACACAAAAAAAACAACAGAAATATCAAAATAGACTGAATGAGATGTTTCTGTTACAAAGTTAGACAAATCGGTCATTTAAATGTTTGTAAAGAAAAAGAATGTGAATACCTCACACCCAGCCTTCTTGTGAAATTTTCTTGTCCTGTACCTAAAACCATCAACTCAGCACTGATACTGGAATGAGCAGTCGGTTGGTCCTTAAACCTTTTTTTTATTTTCGGGTCGGCAGCCAAATTACTGTCGGTAGGGAGATGGAAAACACAGACATATAAAATGCTGCCTTATCACACAACACACACACAGAGAACGAATACGAGAATCCGAAAGGCAGGCCTAAATCATTTACTAGCGGCATGTGTATGATTCTGGCAAAGCGATTAGTGCATTCTGGTACGTTTAGGGATTATTATGTCTCCCCACGAAGGGTTGGGAGACATATTGTTTTTGGTTGAGTTTTCGTCGGCGTCGGCGTTCCCATTGTTTCCGGAACATAACTCTAAAACTACTTGAACATTCTTCACCAAATTTGGTATAATGCCTCGTCCATATCATGTAGTTGTGCCTTTTGGGGGTTTGAGTCTGAAACTAATTGACCCATTTGAACTTTTCTTTCAATTTTAATTTTTTCTGTTTCAATTATTTTTTATTCTGTTGAGGTCTCAACGTTGAATTAGGGGAAGGGGGCGACATCTGTTTTTACGAATAGAACACTTTCTAGTTATGTATCTAATAATGGTAAAAGAGGATGCTTCGGAATCACTTCTGTACAATACTAGCCACATAAAGAAACTGTGCATTGTCAAAATATTATCCCAGTTGATAAGTACGAGAACAATGTCAAAGGTACATATAAACTTTAATGGAGGGATCATGAGACCATAACAAGTCGGGAGAATTTCAACTGAAAAGTCAATCACAATGACGTCACGAGTCCACAAGCGGGACAGGGGTCAAACGACCATGTCACAAGCTCAATAACGGGTATGTCCACCATCGGTATTGAGAACAGCAGTGCATCGACGACGCATAGAGCCTATCAAACGTGCAAGGAAGGCTTGTGGGATGTCACGCCAGATTCTCTCAAGTTCTGTTGCAAGGTCAACGACGTTATCTGGCGGATGAGAAAGACGGCGTAGACGTCTATCAATCTCGTCCCAAACATGCTCTATCGGGGAGAGATCCGTTGAATTTGCGGACCAAGGCAGTAAGTCAACGTTGTGGTGTTGTAAGAAATCCATAGCAGCCCTTGCCGTATGAGGGCGGGCATTGTCCTGTTGGAATGTTAACCCAGGGCCATGACGTTGCAGAAAAGGAATTGCCACAGGTCGGAGAATCTGATCCCTGTAGCCCACACCAGTTAAGTTGCCCTGAAGAATCACCAAAGGAGTTCTTTGGCGTGCTGTTATTCCACCTCAAATCATCACGGAACCACCACCAAAGCGATTCCTCTCCAAGACATAGGCCTGTGAATAACGTTCTCCCACGCGTCAACAGGCACGTTGACGTCCATCACTATGGGAAATGTTAACCTGGAGTCATCTGTAAAAACAACACTTCTCCACCAAAACAAGGGTCTGCGGACATGATTTCGGCACCACATTCGGCAGGCTTATCGATGACGTTGTGTCAGGATAGGCCGTATGGCGGGACGTCGTGGTCTGATCCCGTGATGACGTAAACGTTGCCGAACTGTGTTGGGGTGGATACGGCGAAGTCCTGGGATGGTTCGGGCAGTCATCACTGCAGTCTGAAACCTTTGGCGAACATGGGTCACCCTTATCCATATGTCCTGTCTTGGCGCTGTTACACGTGGACGTCCAGAACGTGGCCGATCGATGACGTCATTTGTGTTCTGGTAGCGTCTCACCAGTGCACAAATTGTGTTCCGGTGGCAGTGGAAATGTGCAGCCACTTGTCGTTGAGACATTCCCCCACGGACCATCCCAATGGCCTCATGACGTTGTGCAGACGTGAGCCTTAGCATGCTATGCGTTTCAATAGCCGTTTAATTTTTTGAACGATCGCAAGGGCAGGGGTTGACCTTTCCAAAGTGACAGTATTGTGTGGCATTCATTTGCTCTGTTTCTCTTTCCCGGAATGCACGTGCAACAACGTATTGCACGTCTCAAGGACGAACCCACTGACGTCACGGAACGTGGCACGTGCATGCATGTTGGATACATGTCACTAATCTGAGTTTAAATCCTTATGTGTCTACACAGGTTTGATTAATTTAGATTTTAAATTTTTGTATGCACAGTTTCCTTATGTGCCTAGTATATAACTGTACGGAAACTATAACTGAACACGTATTACCTGCCACTGAATTCGTGTTGATTACTGAACCATTCTTAAAGAGTAAAGATATATTTGCACATGAAGACATTCCTTATAGAATCTGTCGCAATGCCAGTTATTGGCATTAACGGGATCCAGTGTAACCAGTGAATCACATATCGCTTGTACCAATCGTATGTATCGTCATTCTACTTTGGCTATTGAAACTTATACGTAATGACCTTTCTGTCGAGACAATCAATCAACGCCAAACCTATCACTTTCAAACGTATATTAACCAGATCATCATTGGGTGTTCATATTGCCAGCGAACGTCAACTCATTTTATGCAATTCATGAGTCATATTAAACACTGACCAACTCTATTCATCACAACATAGATATGTGAACATGCTATTTAATGCCACCCTACCTGTATTTCATTTAATAATATGAAACCACCAAGTTGACGATGACACTGCCTAATCACATGAACTGAAGTTGGTGAGGTGAGGCGAAATGGGGTTTAACGTCGCACTTAATAATATTTCGCTCATATGACGACGTGCATGCGTATGTATGTGTGGCTGCTTGTACTAGCCCAGACTTAACCTGAGCCTAGATTTTCTAAGCTCTCTTAGCGCAAAGACAGTCGTAAGTTAATGCTAATGAATGGCACATACGACTATCTTAGCGCTAAGAGAGCTTCGAAAATCTAGGCCCTGGTTTTATAGTGCTAGCTCACTGAGATACCATGCCGCAGTTAAGCATGAATACTGACTGACTGGCTGACTGAGTTTAGTTTTACGCCGCTTTTAGCAATATTCCAGCAATATCACGACCATAAATCATCTTCACATCTTAATGCCGAGCGCCAGGCAGGGACAAACAAGTATCATCCTTGTTTTAACGTCGCCAGGCAGGGACAAACAACGTCGTTTGTATCATATTTTAACGTCGTTTGGTATGACGCGACCGGGAATCGAACCCGCGATCTTCTGCTCTCCGGGCGGTGAATTGAAGTACGCAAATGAAGTCAAATAATACGCGCCAGGCCTATCTTTGTCCTCATTACAAAGAGTGTATCACACTTTGCGTAGTTAGGTTTAGGCTACGTTCTACGGGGATACAGAGTTAGCATATTGGTCTTCAGTAACGCATGCTTGTCGTAAGAGACGACTAACGGGATCGGGTGGTCAGGCTCGCTGACTTGGTTGACACATGTCACCGGCTCCCAATTGCGCATATTGATGCTTATACTGTTGATCACTGGATTGTCTGGTCCAGACTCGATTATTTACAGACTGCCCCCATATAGCTTGAATATTGCGGAGTGCGGCGTAAAACTAAACTGCGATACATCACAATAACAATCATGTGCTTATCTGGCACATCGTAATGCTTGTGAGTGAGTGAGTACACATTTAACGTCACACCGGCAATATTTCAGCCATATCGTGACGAGAACAATTTAAAATTAATAAATTTAGAACAAACAAAATCTGTCATCGAAGGACAGTAAACTACTAGATTATCACAGCTCTTTATTTAAAACTAGCACGCTATCATAAGAAGATATCACTATAAACAACAATACAATATAAATACAGGCTATAGGTCACCAGCAACTGAAGGTTGATTACCATACTAGGGACCATGGGGACTTACAACACTTTGGTTACCTGCATGGACCCTAGCTGGATTTATGTCAACCCTTCAGCAGCTGGCGATTATGGTCAAATATAGCCAAACTTAAAATGACAAAAATGCTACATTTAAAAATCTGGTAAATTTAAATTGCCTTTGGATGTTTCGGGACTTACCCCCTCAGGAGGACAATAATTTTACAATACTTTACTCCCCATTGAGGGTACAGCCACTAACTTACTAATCCAAACTACCAATCCGCGATGCTTGTGTATGGCTCCCTGTGTAAGTAACCTTGCACATACTTCATTGTTAATATGTTCATATCTCGAAACCCACTTGTGTTAAAAAACAGCTCTTTTGCACAGTAACCTTTGCACTATATAACAGGGATAGCAATATATTAATGGCGTAATGCAGGGAGTGTAGTATTTAAAGGATTCAAAGCGCTGCAGTACATCTGACATTTAGCTATATGTTGCAGATGCGAGTTGCGTCTTGAAATACAAATAGTTGGGAATTTTCGTTCCCAATTGATACGTCTTTGGGGAAGCTTTACCATGATCGAAGCACTATTGTTCGATTGATGACTCGTGTGAAATCACAATTCTGCATAATATGATTCACAGCCTCACGTCGTTTACAATAGGTGTTCGTAGTAGATAAATGAACATATATAATTGTTTTCCCGTGTGTTAGGGACCGAACCTCCAACAAGGGAGGGAGCCGGGACGTTGCTGGTGATATATACTTTGATCGTTTTTTCAATTTACAGTTTTAAAACATCAGTTTGCTTCAGGGCATCTAACATCCGAGGAAAGAGGTGTATTTCTGGTAATTTTGGAATAAAATATTTTCTTCAAGTTTCCCATGCATGCCAGAAAAACAAAATAAGGAGTTAATATGTCTCCAATTGTACTCTTGTTTGTTGCTTAAAGCCGCAATCAGCAATATTCCAGTTATATATACGCGATTTGTAAATAATCGAGTCTGGACCAGACAACCCAGTGATCAACATCATAAGCATCGATCTACGCAGTTGGGATACGATGACATGTGTCAACCCAATCAGCGAACCTGGTCACCCGAAACCGTTAGTCGCTTCTTACAACAAGCATGTGTTGATGAATACCAATTCTAACCCGGATCTTCATGGGTTTAACGTGTCTCAGACAAAGGTGATACCTCAGTTGCTATCTGCGTCTGTTTGACTATGAAACCATACCGCCGCTAAAATGTTTCATGGACAGGATTAGCTAATTGTGGGTCTCTGTTCCAATTTTTTCCAGATTATTTTGTTTGGTTTGTCAACAGGTCCCAAACTCGTGGGTTACTTCAAAGTGGCACACGTCTCCTATTTCATAACTTCATGACGTAAGTCCACAAAAATAAATAAATATTAACTCACTCATAACTTCATGTTTGGATCCACCAACAAACTGACACATTGTGATATAATTGGAAAACAAACAGCGTTGATCCTAGCGCCAATTCTCCGTCAGACTTGGCTCTCATACACGTGATCAAAACATTACTCTGTTTGAAGTCATAAGTGAAGTCACCTGCCAATGAATCGTCAGCTATAGTACTTCATGAATACTGGTATATGCAATGACCTCATGAAGAGTAGCTGCCATTCTTATTCTTTCCAATTCAAAGTGACTTTGACAGGAAACGACCAGAAGTATCAATTTCCTGAGAAATCGAACAAATACTTTTGAACACGAGACGATTTCTCCGAGTTCTGGAATTACTGTCTGATGTATTTTGCTTGCTATAATGTAAGTATTAAATTTCAGCAATTAGTTATCCGAGAATATGCAATAATGGAGGCTTCTCGGCTTATTTCTGGCCTGTGATAAACGAAAAAGAGGAGGTTTTCAGATGCTTTTCAAAAACATGTAAGACATTAGTTTAATGTTTGGGGTCACAGTATGAACACTGGTGTAAATGTGTGTGAAAAAGATTACTGTTGTTGTCAACACTCGAGAAAGGGCAACATGAAGTTAGAAACGGATTGGGGATTCGAATCCCGAATCTGAATTTTTTGTTCACATTTGGGATTCGAATCCCAAATATGAAAAAAATATATTCAGATTTGGGATTCGAATCCCGACTATGAAGAAGATATTCAGATTCGGGATCCGGAATATGAAAAATATTCAGAGTCGGGATTCAAATCCCGAAACCCAAATGTTTAAAAAAAATCAAATTTGAGGTTCAAATATCGAAAACTGTAGTTTGCTTATTTATGTTTTTAAGTTACCCATCCCAAGTATACAATTTGAACCAAGTACATTAGAAGGGGGATGAAATATAAGAGTTCAAATACCGAATGCCGGGTGTCGAATCTGCAAAAAATACCGACTATGAAAAATATTCTTATTCGGGAATCCCGAATCCCCAATCCGTTTCTAACTTCATGTTGCTTTGAGATAGACAGTTATTATATGTGTATCAACGATGTTCTAGTTAGTGGGTGTCTTGGGGTACATTGGGGTCTTCTTATGAACAAGAGGTAGAAAAACTTGTTGACGCGCTCATTTTATATTTTCTAAAGGGAATTTGAACACACATACATCGGGACATCTAATACCAAGGCCTTTGGAAGTCAATTATGTATCAGTTTTAAAGTCACGAAATTGCAGATTAAATCAGGACAAATGTATATCTACACATTTCTCAATCACTTGATGATAGACGCAATGATTCAAAACTTCTGAATCGCCAGGGTTGTGTCAAATGTCACTTCATAATACCTCAGCACCGAAGTTTTCACATGTGTTTATCTTGCATCTAATTGTAAGACATTACAAGTTCAAAGTCAGTCGTAATGACGTTGACATGAACACAAGCTTACATACAATGTATTTTACAAATTAGAATTTGACAAAACTCTTCACAGACCCGAAAGTTAACGTTATAGTTTCACGTTTGTACTGCATTTGATCGAGAGTCTAGTATGGTCGAGGACTTGTTACTTTCTTATTCGGCAGACAAGGAAAACATAGTTTTTCTGCATTGAACATTTGTTGTTCCAAACAGGAAGCTATGTTATTACACCGGAAGTGCTGATAGAACCTCTTGTTTCAAAGCAGTTACTGTACATGAACTGCAATGAGAATGTGTATTCCCGAACCGGATGACGTTCTTTTATTACTGAGATGGTCCAGTTGTATATCTGAAGCATATATTATTAGAATTTTACATTTATCAAGCATTATATTTGAAGAATATTTGGTCGAAACATGGCTGCCACCGTAAAGGTATACTTTGGGCAATCGGCAAAATGTAAAAAGAAATACTTGTCCATCATGTAACCTCTGACCAGATGACGAATTTCAATTCATGTCGTTTAGTCTTAAATATCATGCCAAAGAAAGAAACAGATACCCACCAAAGAATGTTGATATAAAAGTTAATAGAGGTAGAAATAAGACCTGCAACATCAAAATGCTATTCACATGAAAGAATACGAAGATTTACAAAAAAAGAAATATCAATACAAATTCATATTTACAAAGCATGTAAATCCTTGTAAATTTAAAAGGATTTTACCAGTATTTCTTTCAATTTTCCATTTCCCAAGGTACCTCTATTATAATATCTCTTTAATGTCAGTGTCAGGAAGAGTGCATAGACTTAACGATATCAAACATCTCCCGTCCTATTTGAGTGACCACACAAAACCGAGATCATATCATATCATTCTACACACACCATTCATTTACTAATATATTGATTTGTATATATCTAGAAATTTACAGCCAATTGTAAATGTATTACGGTTTAGAAATTACTGAGATAAAAGGCTCGTAAGGCCACTTTAAACCAGCAAAATATAACACAGAGAGTCAATAATATTCAATTGTATATTGAATAAACAAGGTTACAATGAATGACAGTAGAGAGTTCTTATGCAATACTCCACCTACGTGACTTCTTTGATTAACATTCTTGGGTTGGCAGTCCAGATTTGAAGAGGTCATCATGCGACGATGTCGTATTGGCCATACTAGACATACTCATGAATACCTGTTGAAAGGTGAGGCTCCTCCGTATTGTATCCCTTGTGATGAAAAAATCACGGTAAAACATGTCCTGCTTGACTGTGTTGATTTTTCCATCATAAGGGATAAATATTTCAATGTCAAAACAGTTAAAGATCTTTTTAATGTTAATTATTATTTAAATATTGAATTTTCAAAAGAAATAGAATCACTAGATACATGTTGATAAGTGGTTTGTATATAGATAAATATTTTATTACTGGTAGTTTAGATTAGTAACTGAGATTGTTAGTGGCTGTACCCCCAAAGGGGGTTGAAGTAGAGTAAAATTATTGTCCTCCTGAGAGGGTACTTAAGTCCCAAAACTTCAAGGTCAATTTAGCTCTACCAAACGTATTTTACTAATGGCGAAAACTCAGCACAATCGCCAGCGGCTGAAGGGATGGTGAAAATCCAGCTTGGGTCCATGCAGGTAGCAAAAGTACTGTAAGTCGCCACGGACCCTAGTATGGTGATCTAGCTTCAGTTGTAGGTGATCTATAGTCTGTTTCTTATTTTGTACTGTCTGTAGTGATTTCATTTTATGATAACGTTCTGGTTTTAAATTTATGTCTGTGATAATCTAGTATTTTTACTGTCCTTCGTAGATAGGTTTTTACGGTTTAGATTTATTGATTTTAATATTGATATAGATTAAATTGATCTCGTCACGATATGGCTGATATATTGCCGATGTGACGCTAAATATTAACTCACTCACTCACTCTTATACAATATTATTGGATCACAAATCTAAAATATTGAGTTGAGTGGTAGGTCTTGAAACGTCGATGTTAGCAGACAGATGAGCGTAAACCCAAAATAGTCCCGACATACATCTCAGCAACAATCCCTTATATGCCTATTATACAGTTCCAGAGAATTCTAGCAAAAAACATGCCCCACCACTAGCATTTAGAAATTACGGGAATCCCACCGTCTTCCACCGAAAATACCTAAAACAAGCAAAGGGGAGGCAACTCCCCAGCCCCTCTCAACAGGTGAAAGTACATAGCCTAAGTTCAATGTGTGAGTTGAAATCCACACTCAGCACTTTAAACTTTTGTGACCCATAACGACTAAAAGTTAATTAATGTGACATTATAATAAACAAAGCACATCCTCATAACAAATGCCACCAACTTAACTTCGGCAACTTTTGTTGCCCGTGGATATGTGTCTGACTGGGATCGATTTGACTGACAAAGCATACCAATAGTGGTGTATCAACAAGCCATAGGGATTTGCAGACGAGATACAAATTCATAAAACATTCCACTGACAAGTGCTCTCTGATTATATGTAAGCAACGTCTATTGGCCTAAAGAAAGTTATTCCGCTGGGGTAAAATGTAATTTCGTTTTTACCTACTAAACACTAGTGAAACATGACAAAGTGGATGAAGTCAATCAACTTCATCACTTTTGAAAGAAAGACTGGATTCCGCGGATACTTCAGGCACAATTCATTAGAACAACATGTCGGCAAATCGGTTGGAAATAAAACTCGACCAGGCTTAGTATCACGGTTAACAAAGAACAGCCAAGATAGAAATTGATGGCATTTTATGAAAGTAACGTGTTCTATTAACGTTCCCTCAGGGAACAAGAGTCGATGGAAATGAAAGATTTGAACACAATACGGAAGGCCATGGGCCCAATAGATTCATTTATTCAGTGCGAGATTGAAATGTGTCCCATTTGCTCGAGTCAAATTGAGTTGGTAAAACTAATTATAGAAAATTAGGGTTTTGTGTTTTTACATTTGTGACAATATGTACGTTATGGGAATCTTTCAAATGGAGACCGACAAAACTACCAAATATGTTACGAAGAATGTGTCATGAGAGTAGAATGTCACATTACATGTCTTTGGGTGTTCGGTCTAAACATACAGCAGTTTTTTCCCACATACAGTTGACCTTCAGTTACCACCTGTGTGCATTAGAGGATCAGTCTACTTGGTGGTCTTGAAGTCAAAATAAGACACACTTGGCATCCTTGTCGTTAGAAAAAAATGTATATCATAAGAAGCATGACAGGCTTGCCAGTGACAGAACTATTTGACAAAAAAGATAGAAATGATTATGTTATTAGTCGCAATTGCGCACCAAACTCTTTGACAAGAGACAGCAACCAGAAACATTGTACACCTTCTAAAGTGTCCTTCAAAGACATTTCTTTCGTATGTTATATTCCTTACGTAGTCACGTTTTACACAAAGTGCTTTTGAGTGTGAACTTTATTTCACGCTTCCACCTCTGATGGGAACGTTATAGTTATTTTAATGTAGCTCTGAAAGATTCAGAGTAAAATGATTTTCAATCAATAAAAGTGACAAAATATTTTCGCGAGTTCCCAAGGCTTCCCTGTCGTTTCCCCACCAGTGCCTTTCGTCTCACAACGATCACTTCAATACTATTGAGTGAACGCAATATCTATTGCAGCTATTTGGTCTTATGGTGTGCATTCATAAACACACGGATAGTTTTTCTTTGGTTTCATTATCACATTACATGTTTTGGCCTGCAATCATCGGTTTGTTTTATCCGGATGCCATGTAGTTGAAGGCGCCACTGATGTTTTGCGTGCCTTAGATGTATACGGATCCGTTAATACCAGATGTGTTCTGACTATCATTGTTTGGTTTGTCAGAATGCAACCAGTTTGCTCATTATGGGCATTGCTATAACCGGAGTGTCTGGTCCAGTCTCGATTTGTTTACAAACACCATCGTACAGCTGTACTACTCCTGAAACAAATATATACTCATGATATAGTCACAATTGTACAATCGACTCTGCTTTTAGCAGAGATTTCTTATGGATGTTGGTATACATCTAAAATATGCCCAAATCACCCTTTATCTAAATTCATACCCACTCTCTTTCCTGATGTTTAGTGCTGTGAGTCTTCAAAATAGATTATATATACTGACAATAACATGAAGTAACGCTGCCTTTCCACAAAACGAGGTTTCAATATGTAATGTTTGTATTCTTACACAGTGTATATGATATGTCAGTCATGCCACGAGCTGAATCCGATCATATGCCCTTGGCGTGTAGTCTCAAGGACGTCATTGAGCATGTTACACATGTTAAAGAGGCTTGTGAGATTACGCTCCAGAGAGTGCCTAAGTTCAAATGTATCACAGGAGATATATCACAGCTTTACAACATCTACAGTTCAGCAAAGGTGAAGGATATGCTCAGTGAATTTGTGAATCTTCTTGAATATAATGTTAACAAAGCGGTACGTAAGCTAACGGATATTGTGTCAACGTTTGGGAAACCCATTTATCCTGGCCTGCAGTCAACTCAGAAACGGATGCAACCTGCGTGGTTTGATGTGGATTGCCAGAATTTGAAATCGGAAAAATACAGACTGCTACATAAAATGAGACGATATAAGTGCGCCTTTAATACTGACCAATACTTAGCAGCAAAACGAAATTTCAAACAGTGTTGTAAACTCAAAAAGACACTTCATGACAGAAAAGTAGCAGACGAAGTAGAAAACGCTGCCAAGAACGGTAACTGTAAACAGTTTTGGAGGACTCTGAAACGTCAGTTCGACTCTTTTTTCAAGAAATACAATAAACACAAGCGAATGGCAGATTTATTTCAGGAACTTACTGAACCCCGATGTTACGACAGGAAACAAATCCCCAAGTGTTATAAACCACTTCATAGACCAACACTCATGCGAAGACTGTGATGGTTTAGCTGATAGCGATGCCTTTCTAGAGGATGAAATCAAGGAAGAAGAAATCAAACAGTCAATCCACGGCCTTGTCAACGGTAAATCACCACGTCAAGATGGTATACCCCCAGAACTGTTCAAAATGACTAGTGATTTTTTTCCTCAAATATCTGAAAAAGCTTTTCAATAAAGTACTTGACAGTGGAACTTTCCCAGAAGAATGGAACAATGGAATGGTCATCCCCATCTTCAAATCAGGAGACCCAAAGGATCCAAACAACTATAGGAGTATCTCACTTCTCAACGTTATGGGTAAAATATTTACTGATATCATCGAAAAAAGGTTAAGACGATGGGTTGAAACAAACGAACTTATTTCAGAGAGTCAAGCTGGATTCCGTCCCGGATATTCTACAGCAGATCACCTATTCACGCTTCAGTCACTATGCTCAAAATATCTTTGTAAACCAAAGGGTAGATTTTATTGTTGTTTTATAGACTCCCGAAAGGCCTTCGATCTTGTAGACAGGAAAAGAATGTTAACTCTACTGCTTCAAAAAGGATGTCATGGTAAAGTCATTACTCTTCTCAAGAACATGTATTCATCGATCAAGGCGTGTGTGAAGGTGCAAGGAAACTCAACTGAAATATTCTCAACATCTGCAGGGGTTCGACAAGGCTGCATTCTCAGCCCAGTGTTATTTATATTATATATAAATGAACTTGTAACAGCCATGTATAGATCGTGTACAAGTGGAATATTCGTCACCCAAGATATTGAAGACTTGATGCTCCTACTTTTTGCGGATGACGTTGTGTTATTTTCATTTACTATCATCGGCTTACAGAGACAGCTAAACACACTGGAATCCTACTGCTCAGAATCAGGACTACAACTGAATTTTAATAAATCCAAGATTATAGTTTTTTTAGAAATGGTGGAAAACTGGCACAGAATGAAAAATGGACTTATAAAGGACTGTCTATCGAAACCGTCACCTATTACAAATACCTTGGACTTATCTTCTCATCACGACTGGTATGGACAAAAGCATGTGACACTCTCGCACAACAAGCTAGTAAGGCATGCCTCGCAATAAATAGATTCCTACAGAAAAATAAAGAAGTAACGTTTTCAACTGCATGTTCGATATTCGACACTAAAGTTTTACCAATACTCCTCTATGGAGCAGAAGTGTGGGGATGCAAGTATTCAGCTTCAATTGAAAAAGTTCAGTTAAACTACTTTAAACACCTTCTCAAAGTTGGAAAATTTGCTTCAAACAAGGCAATTCTTGGCGACACTGGAAGACATTTGATTTATATATCAACACAAGTAAAGGGCCATCAAGTACTGGATAAAAGTTCTACGAATGACAACCGATCGCCACGCACACCAGTGTTACCGAATGCTTAAATCACTCGATGATGTAGGAAAAGAAACTGGACCTCTAATATTAGAGAAACATTGTCCAAGATAGGATTCTCACATGTATGGATCGCACAGGATGTCGGAGATGTAAATAATTTCTTATCATGTTTAAAACAGCGCCTCAAAGATATATCACACCAAAACTGGCATTATGAGATAAACAGTTCAAGTTTCCTTACCCACTACGCTTCATTCAAGTTTTCACTGGAAAGAGAATCATATATCACGAACATGAGGAACAAACAACTAATAAGAGTCTACTTCAAATTTAGAGCTTCGCTAACAAACTTTAAGATAAACAAGCTAAGAACCAATAAAGATACAACGGCAATCAACCCCATCTGTGAACTTTGTAATCATAACCTTAATGAAGATGAGAACCATGTATTTTTTGTTTGTGATAAGTATAATCAAGCCATAACTCTATATCTACAGAAGCTACAATCAGTCTACAGAGGCCCACTTACCATTCAGGCAATTTTTATGTCACAAAATAGTAATGTACAGCATCTAACAGCTATCTATCTCAATGAGATATTCAGAATAAGATCAATATGAAACTCAAATGTTTATGATCACGTGTAATCTAAATTGTATATGTCAACTGTATCATAGGCCTTATGGCCCAAATACTACTGAATAAACTTCTCTCTCTCTCTCTGTTTGTATTCTATTTGAAGATGAAGAAGTATATTGCATTTAGGCCTCCGTCCCACATACAGAGTAAACACAATATACAGTAACTCATATTATCAGATGTTACATGCAGTATTTCATCATTCAACACCCAAATGGAAGAGTGTGTTTCTTAAAAGAAGCTTCAACGTCTCAACAGTGTTCATATTGATGTTTGTAAAAAAAAATCAGAGACGAAACTGTGCTCTACTCTTAATGTTCAACAACGCAAGTCTTACTCATTCTCGTAATTAATCACAAAGTACCGCATCTAACGTCCTCACAGGCACAGTGCAGCATGATGGGAGTTGGGGGAGGCTACATTAATAATCAGATCCAAGCTTTCAACAAACCTTCAGTGAAAATGCGCCTATGGTATAGGTCCATGGAAATTATATATATCATTTCGCAAGCTCATTTGGTTTATTACCCACAAGGCCTGTTTAAGCAAAATACACGGATCTTGTCTCTTTGATGTTCCAAGAGATCTAACTAAGCAAAGTCATTGATATGCTTAAAAATATTTAATATCTCAAATTGCCGGCATATTATTATGTCAGCAAGTAATATTTTTTTCCTGATGATTTTGGTCTTTGAAGTAATGATACCTCAGTCTTGTAAACAATTTCAGTCTGAACCAAAATGACATTTTCCACAGATTATTTGCTCATGATTAAATATTATTAATAATATTAATTAAATGTCATTTTATGAACCATATTTTACGTCACTCGAAAATGATGGCATTTGCATATCACTGTACAAATGAATATCAAAAGTATTTCTAATATCTTGCTTTTCTACAACGAATCAATATCACTGGACAGCTCATAAGGTCAACATACGCGTTGCATGGGGAATAAAACAACGATTGGTCGGCTTCGAGTCTGTTTACCGCGTATGTGGTTTTGTGTATTGGTAAAAGGTTCGGCTTAGAGATTACTGGCCACAAAAGACTTTAAAATGTACTTGTTGTTACCTGCATATCGCTCGGTGTCCAGGAGAGAACATTATGACCGACCGTCTCGGAATCAGGCTACGAGTATGTTAGGGTGCCGATGTAAAAATGTGTGATGGTGTGTGAGTGGGATATATACTCAGTTCCAAAAGAAACTGTAATATAGTAGTGAATAAATACATTGATTTTGCTTATGAAAACTTGCAAGGATAACAACGTGAGTCCTTAAAGTGAAAACACATATGATGTTTATTGATAACCAGATGTGTTTTCTGATACCAGACACTGTAAAAATGACATTGTTAGACTGCGCCACTTAAGAGCTATGGGAAATGTCATTTCAGTATCAAGTATGGTCTACATTAGTTGCCACTTCACATCAGAACTCACAACTGACGAGGATGACTATGCGATCAAGGAACACACATCACTTCGCCTTGATTTATATCTTATTTCATGCAATTTAAAACAATAGCAATGTTCGCGTTTGTTTTTAAACTCTGTATATTTATCACTATAAAATCTAGTCAGGACTAGGCAAGCTAGACGTACACACACACAAACGCATGAATGCGCGCCCGCCACGCCACACACACACACCGCACCGCACGTGTGTGCAGGCAAGTAGACATAAAAATGCAGTAGTCTTGAACGAGACGTAAAACCCCTTGCTATATCACCTGATCTCCTGTATCCCCGAACCTATCTTTTACTTCAATAATTGTTAGGAGTTGCAGGGTCGACAAGGTGGTCCACAGAAATACTTAAAATGCTCCACATGAAACAATGAAAGACTTTCACCCGGACTGTGTCGATCCCATTGAATGTGTCCCAATAAACTGATGTCCCGGTTGATAAGTCGTTGGTAATGAGAAACCTAGTGTTTCCACATGCAGATACTGCCGAATGAATCTGCAGGAAAGCAGAGTTGTCGGGATAAATTGGGTTTGATTTACCCTTGTTTCCGAGAGACATACATCGTCACCTCCTTCATCATACTGCCAACTTCAACATCAACCAAAATGTCCTCGCTGTAGTTATCATTGATTACCCATGCTCAAAGCTAAATACATTCGTATTAACTGATGACTGGGCATGTAAATAGCCAGGGAATATCAAATCATGTATGCAGTTCACGATTCAGGTTTCCTCTTATTATGACAAACCCGACTCCTTACGATGGGTTATTAAAAGGTCACCTGATCTTTCTTTCATTTAATACGCTTTTATTTCTCATTGTTGAATTTAAATAAGCATCCACCTGCATATCTCACATATACCGTTAATCGTCTAATAGACGCCGACCTACTTCTTACGGGAAGTCAGGAGACACGACGTTTATTTTTTCTGTTTTACTGTCCTGTGTTGACTGATTTTGTCAATTATTAATAGTCAACTTGGTCTCAACGCGATATTGCTGCAATATTGCTGATGCAATGTAAAATATTAACTCATTGACTCACTGAATGAGCCACAACGAGCATTTGTCACACGTACTGCTTAAAC
This sequence comes from Haliotis rubra, assembly GCF_003918875.1. Taxonomy (NCBI): domain Eukaryota; kingdom Metazoa; phylum Mollusca; class Gastropoda; order Lepetellida; family Haliotidae; genus Haliotis; species Haliotis rubra. The sequence continues at coordinate 122,419 of NW_025765045.1, read as the reverse complement.
GTTTATGATTAAAAACTACAAAATGAAATAAAATGAAATCTAAAATTTTGAAATAAACACAAGTGAATATAGGAGCCATATACACTTGTTTCATATTGTAGGGATAAGATTATGTGAAAACACAGGAACATTGAACACACGGTCGACCAGAAGTCGTTTACTGTTTGGTTGCTCAACGATATGTCTATTTAACGATTAACGGTAATTGGAATTGGGATGTCGGTATCTATGGACAACTGTAGAACTGTCTATTTTACTCAGATTTTGATTAAATACTCCTGATGCTCTCTTCTCATGCACTGCGATACCAGTTGAGATGTCAGCATATTGTGCAGAATAATTAGATCAGGCATATGAACTCGCACATGTCTGTTGGATATTGAGAGACTACACCACACAGCAGGAATTTCAATGTAAGCAATGCCATCAATGTGGTATTGAAAGGATTCAGAGCATCAATATTGACACGGATAATGTCGTAACAGCATCAACATCAACGTTCGTGGCTGCCAGGGTTGCAGATCTACTACAGATCTATCAGAAAATAATGAGTGAGTGAGTGAGTTAAGATTTTAAGTCACATCGGCAATATTTCGGCCATATCGTGACGAAAAACAAGTTATAATTGCATAATAAATCATGGTTAATTATAAAAAACATGTCGGAGAAGGACAGTAAAAAAGACTAGAATATCACAGACATGATCGTAAAACTAGTATGGAAATCTAAAATATCTGAACAATATAAAACGAGCTGTAGATCGCCAACAACTAAAGGTAGATCACCATACTATCTATCAGTAAATAAGCATGGGTATCAATAACATCTAAAAGACTTTAGGACACGAGGCGCAGGGATGGGGTGGTGTGGGGATGGTGTTGGCGGCGGTGGTGGTGGTGGATGTGGTGGTGGTGGTGGTGGTGGTGGTGGTGGATGTGGATGTGGATGTGGTTGTGGTGGTTGTGGCGTGTGTGTGTCCGCCCGCCCTAGTTTTGTTAAAGCGTTCGCTCATCACGCTGAACACGCGAGTTTGATTATCCACGTAGGTACAATGTCTGAAGCCAATTCCCGGTGTCCCCCGCCGTGATATTAATGGGATGTTGCTAAGAACTGATACAATATAAATTGTATTGTTTCTTTGTTACGCATGTAATAGGTTTGCCTCATCCCTATGTTGATGAAAACAATTCCGACACGTCGTTCGTTTTTCCTGACTGACTCTTTCCTGTATAATATGCAACATTTTTTCTTAAATTTCATCATTACCAGAATTTAGTTCTGTTTACCTTATAAATACATCTACCCCACATCATGAATCGCCGCACTCTGTTCGAACTAATCAAGAATTTAAAGGCCATATGAGTTTAATGTTTCAATTCCCTCTTTTCGATTATTCCAAACCATCATAAACAAACTCAGAAACGCTCGTGTCTGGGCCAGACCCGTGAAGATCCGGGTTAGAATTGGTCTTCAGTAACCCAGGCTTGTCGAGAGGTGACTAACGGGATCGGGTGGTCAGGCTCCCTTGGAGACTGGGTTGACACATGTCATTGTATCCCAATTGCGTAGATCGATGCTCATGCTGTTGATCCATGGATCCATGGATTGTCTGGTCCAGACTCGATTAATTACACCTTACAGCTGGAATATTGTTGAGTGCGGCGTAAAACCTAATTCACTCACGTCTAGGCCAGGGTGCTAATAACATGACTGCACCCGGTGTAATTCTTCACAAACAATACGTTCATCACCTGATCGTTTTGTTTGACAAAAGACAAATGTGGGGATAGATCAATAATTGTTATAATCACCAGCTACCTGAGTTGCTTTCCTTGGTGAGATATGGTAGTGAATGTGTCACGATTAAGAAGAAAACACAAGAAATGTGAACTTATTATCAGTTCCAAGATTAAATATTCTGCTAATGAATGTTATCTTTACCTCAGTGTAATATTTGCAGTACATACACAACTAGCAAAACCTCTGTCAACCCAACAGCCACAAGTCTTAACATATGTAGTGAGTCTCTGAGGGGCGGTTGGGTGGCCTAGCGTTTGCTTATCACGCCGAAGCCCCGGGTTCGATTCTCTTCATTGTTACAATGTGTGGAGTCCATTTCTAAAAAAGCGGTTTAAAAGTAAACTCACTCACTCACTCAGGCGTGTGATCACTTTGTGAAACCCACTAACCAACTGAGATTCATAATCAGGGTCGGCAATAGTCTGGACAAACTGCAAGTCACTCACTCACTCATCCAACCACCCAACCAACAAACCCACCATCTCACCCACTCACTCAGACGTTTGGAGATTTTGTGAAACTCACTAACCAGCTAAGTTTCATGATCAGGGGGATTTCATGATCAAAGTTTTCATGCCAGAGTGACGACACGATGTATATGCATAGGTCGGTGAATCAAAGTATAAAATCTCTGATAGCCCTTCTGATAGTGTAGCATAAACAGAAATACCCCTGGCTTAAGACAGAACTTGCGTGACACGCTCAAAGGAACGAATAGAACCGAACATAATTCTGGTAACAAACTGTCAAATTTTGAAATTAGGGAGCTATTTGAAAATCGTGTGATGTCATATCCTTGCTCGACTGAACATAATTCCCTTGATATGTGGTTAATATGGTGTAAAGATGGTTGCAAGAGATCTCACGTCATTAACCAAAATGTTTGCGGCGTGGAGATAAAAATGGTCACTTTTCGTTAATTATAATTCAGGTGTCTATTGTTCAGAATCTCAAATGTTCAAGGTATACTATAAAGTAGAGGATATTCATTCAGACGGTGTCTCAACTATTGAATATTTAATATCTTTCATGAGATTAATAGTTTAAAAGTGTAACACCTGTCGGAGACTTGCTTTTGTCGTTAAGCAGCCGTTAGATGTCCATAAGTTTCGTTAGATGATTGACCAAAGCATCCTACTGTTGGTCACGACATTTACCATGAATCGTTAAACAGGTTAAAATATCGTGTAAATCCGCCTCTATTCCCGGATTTGAAGAAGCATGCATTGCAGCGCCTACTACGTTGAAAGTAATCCGTTGGTGTTGACTGTGACTTACACTTCATCCAAGGATGTCTGCGACATCTTCGCCGGGGGTCCGAGTCTGGATTGCTGATCATGGTAAGGTAATAACGTTGTGTTTTCTTGTTGGAGGTACACAGAAACAATATGACCTTGTGTGATCCTGTGCTGTCATCCACAAAACGACGTCCACGTCGACGCGTAAATGGAAAAACGCATGCCTCCCAGATGTTGTCAAAGTTGTTCTGACCAGTGACACGTCCGTGAAAAACATACAGGTGTTCTGACAGTCACTGTGATCCCACTCCACACCATTGCTGAGCAATGCGCAAAACGATTGCAGTGTCTAACGTTAACGGCATGAAAACCTGCATTCCGTCTACTTCGCACTTTGTTGCGCCTGTCGAGGAAGTCCAAAGTAAACTTTGACCCTCCCACATTAGGATTGGTCCAGCGCTGACGTTTCTGTCACCAACGGCGTCTTTCAGCTATTTGATAGTCCGTCAATCTTGGGATAACACGTGGAGGCTCCATCTGTGTAGCCGATGACGAATCGCATGTCCACTTACCACAACATGCTGCAAGGCTCATCTCCGTTCCACTTTGAACACGGTTTAGTAACAGACGTTCTGATGAAACGGTTTTGTGCCCCATTTATCGCCCTTGGTCGAACGGTGAATGAGTGAGTTAAAGTTTAAAGTCACTTTGGCAATATTTCAGCCATATCGTGACTAAATCAAGCTATAGATTAAAATATTGGTCGAACAAATCAATGTCTGTCATCAACGTTATTTGTCCGTCGTCGGGGCGGTGGGGTAGCCTAGTGGTTAAAGCGTTCGCTCGTCACGCCGAAGACCCGGGTTCGATTCCCCACATGGGTATAATTTGTGAAGACCATTTCTGGTGTCCCCCGCCGTGATATTGCTAAATTGACGGCGTAAAACCATACTCAGTCAGTATTTGTCCGTCGATATTGTGATCGCAATCTGCTAATGGCGGACTATAAAACATTAACAGATCGTGCCACAATGCTCTGTTTTGTTCCAGCTTTCGGCATGAACATTCCACGTAGCCGTTCCTAACGTGACAGACTTCGCATGCCAAAAACGTCTAATCGAGTTAACACAATATCAGAACAACTTTCAGTCAGGTTTATATCACTGAAATGTAGAGAAACACTCTAACACATTCCACTGTAAATTTTGAGTTTTACCCTGATCAAGTTGCACATCACGCAATTGGCGTGTTTGCACGAAATTTATAACCCGTTCTGAATGGAATAGTCATTTCTTAAATCCAAATACAATCATTGAGGTTGCTTACTGAATATGATCTGTTCTCAGATGAATGCCAAAGGCATACCCGAATACTATTTCAACATGGTCCCTAGGTGAGGTGAGGTGAGGTGAGGTGAAATTGGGTTTAACGTCGTGCTTGAGAATATTTCGCTCATATGACGACGTGCATGCGTGTGTATGTGTACTAGCCCAGACTTAAGCTGGTTTTATAGTGCTAGCCCACTGAGATACCATGCCGCAGTGAAGCATGAATACCCCACTCAGACACATTATACTGACTCCGAGCAGACCAGTCCTTGTACCCATTAATGCCGAACGCCAGGCAGGGACCAACAAGTACCATATTTTAACGTCTCTTGGTATGACGCGGTCGGGTATCGAACCCTCGACCTTCCGCTCTCCGGGCGGACGCTCTAACCACTACACCACGGAGGCAGTCCCATGGTCCCTAGAGTGGTGATCTACCTTCAGTTGTTGGTGATCCTCAGCCCTTTTGTATATTGTATTGTCTTAATTAGAAATCCTAGTTTAGAGAGATATTCTAGTTTTATTTCTTTTTACTGTGATATACTAGTTGGTTTTACTGTCCTTCCTCGGCAGGTTTTAAAATTTGCGCATTTATCATGAATTTATAACTATTTAGTCACGATATGGCTGAAATACTGCCTATGTGACTATAAACTTTAACTCACTCACTGATCAAATACATGGTCTGTCAGCACCACAGCCCTCTTTGTGGGTTTTGTCCACACCGCTTTGGATCCTTCACTAAAACACTTGACAACATTACTGACACCCTGTCTTTGCTGCTACAAGCAGAGTTATACCCAATGGAAATACAGGGCTTACTGATACGTTCAGGGAAGGGAATTAAAATGATAATGTGTTTTTTTATTGAGCAGATTATATGTCGTAAAGGCATATACACAAAATGTTGAGTCAGTTGATCAAATTGTGAAAATGACAGAAATAACAAAATGCTGTGACCTAAGAAACGAGCTTTGGTCTGAGTAATTGCAAAAAATGGATTTGATACCAAAAGCAATAGAGATATGGATTTTTCGAAGGATGTCCGTTTCTATGCCACCACAAAGAAGTGGTGAGCAGAATGTATTCCTAGCAGAGATAGTGTTGAGTGAGTGAGTGAATGAAGGGCAGCAGAATGTATTCATAGCAGAGATAGCGTGAATGAGTGACTTAATATTCACGTCACATGGGAAGGTTTTCAGTCATATAGTGCACGAAATTAAAACTTACCTTTCAGATGAGTCTTACAGATATCTTTATAGTACATATTTCAACTACTTACACTACTATTTACGTAAGAGATGTCTTGTATCAAACAATTGATATGACCATCGTCTGAATATGGTCATGTTGACCCAAGATCACAATACATCACTGTAGTTTTGAGTGTTCTGTCTAGACATACACCAGCTGTTCCCGACGTCGTACCACAACCTTCAGTCATCTGTGTGCATTAGTTGAACAGCTTACTTGTGTGCCTGTGGGCAGGTTAAGACACATCTCTGGCATTAAGAAAATAGAATACAAAAGAAGGCAGGACCACAATGAAGGAAACAATTTGTCCAAACAGATAGAAATGTATATGTTATGTGTCAAGTTTCCAGGCTATAGAACATTGGAAAACGACCATAACATTTATTGACACTTCAGATTTTAAAATAGTAAATTCCTATTTCTGACGTTACTTTCAATTTTATTTTTGCTTTGTCGTCTTTCACCTTGACGTTATACATATTCTACTTTTGAGGGCATATCCCATGCATAATTAAAGCTATATCTACTTCTTTTGAAACGTTCTAATTGGTCTACGTAATCATAAATGGTTTTGCCTAAGACTTAAATTGATAAAAGCGACGACATCCTTTTAAAAAGTGCTACAAAAAGTCTTGAAAACATAAATCAGAACGTTATGGCTCTCAAGATCTGTCCATGTGTCCTTTTAAAAACAACGGGTTATTAGGAGTTATTGGTTACTTACACAAAACGACGTCGTGATTCGTTGAGGTGTCAGTATCCGCTGATATAGCTACGTCATGATCTTTGTGATCATGATCCTTGAGAGGGGCGGTGGAGTAGCCTAATGGATAATGCGTCCGCTCGTCACGCCTTAAACTCGGGTTCGATTCCCTCATGGGTCCAATGTGTGAAGCCCATTTCTGGTGTTCCCCGCCGAGATATTGCTGACAGTGAGTTCATCACATTGCATTGAATTTTCCAATCGCTTGTTCGACAAAAGACGAATAATGATAAGTGGCAGGTCTCTCGTGTCAAATCGATAATCGTTATTCTCAGTGGCAGCCTGTGAAATATGTTCCTTGGTTAGATCACGGACTACACTTGTTGTGATTAATAAGAAGAAACACCAGCGATGTTTTCGTCACGGAATTTGTTTGAATCTAGTGTCATATATATTTCCATTTAATGTAAACATGTAGTGAGTTTTAGTAAGGTTCTTCTGTTTGCTTGTTTGTTGTTTATCGCACTCAGTAATATTCCAGCTAAATGGCGGCTGTCTGTAAATACTAGATCCTGGACCAGACGATTCAGTGAACAACAGCATGAGCATCGATCTACGCGGTTGGAATTACGGTGACATGTGGCAACTAAGTCAGCGAGAATGACTTCCCGATCCCGTTAGTCGCCTTTTTACGACAACCGTGGATGCTGAAGACCAATTCTAACCTAGGTCTTCACGGGTTGTTTAAGTAATAAATATCTTTCCAGAAGTATTTGGTAAAAGTAGAAGCAGTCACTCAGCCATTGTACCATTCATCATCTTTGTCTGTAGAGTGAGCAAGTAACGATTCAGTATCACACTGAACAGTAATTTATTTATATTACAACGTTTCAGGTTGCGTTGGGAAGAACCCCAAAGTTTGCGCAGATCGCAGTCACCAAGAAATTTGATGAAATGCATCATGAGTACTGGTACGGACCTGGAAAACCCAGAAGACATAATCAGTTCGAATTGTTGGCTCGAACCCACGATCATAAGTGTGTGTCAGGCTTGGCAACTTGGATACCCCATCCTACCAAACTACAAAACTTGACTTGGGTTATGTCTGTCATAAGGGGCGACATTGGGGCGGTGGAGTAGGCTGGTAGTTAAAGCGTCCCCTCGTCACGTCATAGTCTCCTGTTCAAATTACCACCTGGGCACAATGTGTGAAGCCCATTTCTGGTGTCCCCCGCCGTGATATTACGTGAATATTGCTAAAAGCGGCGTAAAACCATACTCACTCACTCATAAGGGAATTGCATATCCCTTTAGCCGAATGACTATGATAAACAATAAAGCAAAACGAAAACTCCTCTTGTTGTGAATCTACTGGAATAAAAAAATACAAAACATTTCTCTAAAACTAGTATTATCAAGTTAAAGAATGACAACGGAATTTCACCCAAGATATAACATTTTTAAAGAAAATCATATACTTTTCCTGTCTTTCCACCTCAAAGTTCACAGCCAGGAATGCACACGTTCCCACACAGAAGAGCTGAAAAAGTAGGGAAAAGAAAGCTTCAAGTTTATACATAAGTACCCTCGCAAACACACCAGTGATGTTTCAACAAGATCATATTAATGTGAGGTATATGTTAATAAAATAGTATGATGAGAGACGCTTTAATGCTTTAATACCAGCTTTGAAAGATCCTCAACAGACTCATGCAGGAGCAGTTCACGGCTCATGACTATATTTAATGGGCGTCTTTAAGGCTGTAGGTACTATTTCTCCTGGTTAAACAGTTACTTCGTTCCGACGTCCTGAAAAGAAACAGAGGTTATCGGTACCCCATAATTACAGCAAGTCCATGAACATATCCATCTGTACGAATTTTGGATGAAAGGGTTGACATGAAATCCATCTGTACGAATTTTGGATGAAAGGGTTGACATGAAATATTCTGCAGGCACGGTAAAGTAGAATTCATTGATACAACTGGCTGCGAAATGTTCATTCACCGTCTCCACAAGAACAATAATGCAGCTCAGTGCAGAAGAGTGTGGGCTAAGAGATTCAGTTACGAGTGCATGTTAGAAATGTGTCTCCGTTGATTGACCGTTGGTAAAGAATTGCAGAAAGTTTATTGCCCAATATACATTGGCCTTTGACATACCGCATCTGAGTTTTATATTTTAAAACCGTGTACGATCCTTCATTGTAGAAAGTTACAGACAATGCACCGATGTTGTTATTAAAATCGAGAATCAAAACTACAGCCAATGGTTAGTGCGTCTGTGAATGAATGAGTTAGAGGCACTCTTATGGAATACGATCTATCAACAGAAAGTAAAGAGGACAGAACTAATGACAATGATTAATAGGTTTGAATCACATTAATGCTGGATAATTTTCACTAGTATCTCAGTAAAGTTTCGCACCTGACAATAAGTTAAGCCATTCTTTCCGTTCTTATGTCGTAGTATTAACATTTGTTTCTCTTTTTTATAAAATAAATTTGAAAATATCACCAATACGTGCTGAAACTAAATTATATGAACTTTGTTTCTTCAGATGGATCAGATTCCGATATGATCAAGTGAAATCGTCTGAAAAGGTAATGAAATAGTTACTGCCTTTAAACGTTAAGGTTGAAGCACGTCATGATTAATCAGTTTCATTATTGTTTTTTTGTCAGTTGAGTACGTCTGAACAGGTATATGAAATGATAATTCACTGCAAGTTAAATTGTTAATCAAAATCGGAAGGCAACAACCAGCGATATTAATTGTTAATACGATTTTGGCACACTGGACTAACATGTACATCGAAAACATTTTTTTCGGAACATCAACACTTATAATAAGAAAACAACCGATGTCTTCTGTAGTCTACCACAACCTTTTTAACCAAGTCTTTTCTTGTTTTTGCAAGAATTGTGTGACAAAACTAAAAAGAAAGACTAAATATCCGAGAGCCTGAACGAAAAAGATCTGACCACACCAGAAACATACTTCACTTGGTTGTAGATGCAATTGTAATAACAGCACGGTATTACAATGCTTGGCGACTATGACTTTAACATTCATTGTATTCTAAAAATGATGACAACAATGATATGGCTTGGCTCAAGAGATTCCACACAAACAGCCTGTTCATCACTATGTACTAATTCATCTGCTCGCTCTGTCAGTAGAAAGACGAATGGTAGATCTCTTGGGGCAAATCAATAATTGTTTCACTCAATTCTAAAATGACGAGTCCAATGTTCAATGGTTAAGTCTTTTATGAAAATTACACTGATTTAGGAGAAATACACTTTGGTGTATGAACACCTGTTTTTCAAGTGTTGACTGATTTCTGCTTTAATAACTTTAGATACATTTAGATTCACAATGGATCAGTTCCGCTTTAGCACCAGTTCCTTACATATGGATACTTGCATGTACAATAATAATCCCAGAGTCCTGATGTTCTGTAACATGTATATCATGACCTATGTTGAAGATGAACATCATTTCAGGTTAATTTGTAACGCACATCGAGTTAACATTTGACAAAAGTATATTCTGGAATGGTTTCACTTCCATCCCAGTTTACCCAATTTGAATACTGTCTTCTGGGCCACAGAGGTAGACTTACACTAGTACTGAAGAAGGAATACGAAGTGTTGTTCTTCACATTGCCCACCCCTTGTTGGTAATCTTTGTCTGGTATCTGCCCATGAAGTGGTGCCTTTCTCTGAATTCGACTCCGATTGAGTGTCGCTAGTACCTGTCAAATCCTGCTCTTCACTGGTTTTGGATCTGAAATCTGGCATTTGTCTGTGCTTAGTCAACAAGTGTTTATGTCCATTTTCAAGATCCGAATAAACCTTATGAGTACGTGTTAACATGAACATAAATTAGTCTCTAGATCCCAAACGAATCACTAGAATTCAAACGGAACGTGTTAAAATATCCCTGTCTTACAATTGTCAAATATTTCAGTTTTAGAAATTGACTTTTTGGGAAAATACAAGGATAGATGGTAACAAATGGCCACTCACAGCAACAAAATAAAATCATTTACCGCTCCTGTCAGTAGTTGGATTTTGAAATTTTCAAAAAGAACCTTCACACATTGCTGTTATAGTTCCAACAAATATGTTCAAACATAAATCTGATTCATACTTTGTGTAAACGTTTGTTCCAATAGATCGATTGTTTTCCTACAAGAAACTTGTGAATTACTCATCCGTTATGAATCAAATTACTTATTGGCCTTTCTTCAGAAATGACACATGCTCTATTAACCAGCGCAACATTCCAGTACTGTTCTTGATTTGGCACGAACGTGCTGTTGTTTGGGAGTTGAAGGGGGTCTTTATGACAAAGCGTTAATTTACAGTACTTATTTTACCAGCACAATAGAACAGTCTTATAAGAGGCACATTTCCAACTGGCACTGCGTTAATGAATCTGTTGGGCCCGCGGTCTTCCTACTGAGTGGCATTCTTCCATATCTATTGAGTCTTGTTCCCTGAGGGATGGATAATGGAACAAGCTGCCTTCGGAAACTGGCATCAACTTCTTATCTTGGCAGTACATTGTTCACTGATGTAGTAAGAGAACAGAGATCTTGGTCAGGTCTTGCATGCAGAATCATGCAGAATCTTTGGTAATGAACCTTTAATTCAATGATCTCTGATACAGGTTGTCGAGTTCGGATACCCTGCTATGATGTAGCGTTGTTTAGGACTCGATGAGTTTTAAGCTGATGCTATAGCTTAGTAGGTGGGGATGAAATTACTGTTTTCCCCAGAGAAATAGCATGTCAGCGGACATTGGTTAAAAGCAGTCAGGGAACATTAGCTGCTTCATGTGTTAAGGTGTTGTTTCGACTTTGTTCAGTCGGTGTGCGTGCTCCCGTGAGGAAACTGTTTTATCGACCTGAGCTCATCCACTTCTGAACTGTTTCACCAGCACGTGTGTGTATTTCAGCTTAATGTTTGGACATCCTGTTACTCACCGGGCCGTCAGTTGCTCTGCCTGCTAAAGGTGTGTCCAACAGTGCACTGTTTTACCAACATGTAGCTCACCTGGTACGAACCCAGTTGAATGTGCACGAAGAAGCTATTGAACTGTTGTATTGAACTGTTTTTCCACGGCTCTGGCCTTGGTGCACCAACATTGGCGAGCCAGTTAACTACCTGCTATTTCAATTTCCCGTTCTATCGTTCAGATTGATGGGTCCGCATGGATAAATGCGCAGTAGTTATATGAATCCGTAGCTCACCTGACTCTCAGCCGATTGATGTATAACCTACAGTTCACTTAGGTCCGTCTTTGTTGAGACATTGGGTTGTGAACGTACTTTCCCACCAGCCTGTAGCTCACCTGTGTCTGGTTTTCGCGTCAAAGGAGTGCTGTAGCTGACCTGGGTCTGAGCTTGTTGTGTCAAAACTGCATGGATGCTAGCTATTGTGTGAATGGTTTGATGTCATGTTTGTTTATATGCCACTGTTGTATACCAGGAGTGCTTTGCGGTGTCAGGCTACTAAACACATGGTTACTAGATGACTGATTACAAGATCAAACTGTAGTGATCGGAAGTGGATATTTATTTACCTTTTATGGATAAGGTGTTCATGCTGGGATGTTGGATTGATAGCTTGTCGAAGCACCCTGACAGAATCGATTTTTCATCATAACATCATTCACTTGATTGTCTGGTCAAGACTCGATTATTTCCGACATATAGCTAAAATACTGCTGAGTTCTACATTAAACAATCAGCATACCTAGATTGTTAAAGACGACATAGTTTCCTGCGCAGACCAGACACTCTTACGCATGCTAGAAAACTGTGACCCGGTTCTACCTGATAATGTTTAAATTTCTCAGTACAATACCCATGTTCATCTAAGACTCACAACAAGAAGACAAAGTCATCAATATCCCCCGCAATGGCAAAATACTCTTCATGAATAAGTCTACTAGTTATGGATCTCTCTATGTAAGAAGTTTGGGAAAGAAATATTGAACGGTTTTAAAGTTCTGCTCTAGAGAAAAAGCATCAGCACCAATTTCCGTCAAAGTCAAACTTGTTGCCATGGAAACGCAAAAAATATTATAATCAGAAATCCAAAACTACCAAAGGCACCAGTTCACCACCAGGCCTATCTATGTGCCAAGTTTTGGTAAAGATATATTAAACGTTTTTTTAAGTTCTGCTCCGGAAAAGACAAATGTGCACGGACGCACGGACGGACGGAGTGCATTTCAATACCCCCCGCAACACGCGATGCGGGGGATAACAAGCTGAAGCGATGTAATAAAACTGCAACCATGGGTATAGCGACATGGATACACGTGTAATATGTAAATGAAACTCAAGAAACTAGCTGAAAGTTTCAGATTTTAACGTTGAACGCATGTCTTATGTTGCTCCTTAATCATTCCAACTAAATACCCAGATCTGACTAAAGCAAGGACCTCACACGCTGCCAGTTAGTATAACGATTATTATTGTTTTCCCAAGAGATCTACCATTTGTAACCATATGTCTTTTGCGTAACAAAGCATGTCAGGCATGTCAGTATCCTCATCAATCTTAAGAGTTTCTATGGACTGTTCAATCAACCAACCTTTTAAGCCAAAGAGTCATTGATCCGAAGTAGCTAATGAAACTATGTACGATTTACCATACAATCTGCAATTTTTTTGTAGTTTTAGGACCACTAATTGAAGAGCGTTATCAATGCTGATATCCACTGGATTTCGTAATTTCTTTGTATCATTTAAGCAACGTTGGGCACGGAGAGTCCTTGGATGGGTGAACGTGTTTGGCAGCTTGACTCCGGAGAGTTTCTAGGACTTCAGTCCTGCCTTACAAAGAAGCACACGTGACGCATGTGGTGTGACCTTAGGCAAGTGAATTTGTTCATGAATTGCCTCTGCTCATCTAGCAGTGAATGGGTAGCCGAAGCACATCATGAGTTAATCATAAAACATTTTTGTCGGAACATCAACACTTATAAGAAAACAACCGATGTCTTCTGTAGTCTACCACAACCTTTTTAACCAAGTCTTTTCTTGTTTCTGCAAGTATTGTGTGACAAAACCAAAAAGAAAGACTAAATATCCGAGAGCCTGAACGAAAAAGATCTGACCACACCAGAAACATACTTCACTTGGTTGTAGATGCAGTTGTAATAACAGCACGGTATTACAATGCTTGGCGACTATGACTTTAACATTAAACATTCATTGTGTTCTAAAAATGATGACAACAATGATATGGCTTAGCTCAAGAGATTCCACACAAACAGCCTGTTCATCACTATGTACTAATTCATCTGCTCGCTCTGGTAGATCTCTTGGGGCAAATCAATAATTGTTTCACTCAATTCTAAAATGACGAGTCCAATGTTCAGTGGTTAAGTCTTTTATGTAAATTACACTGATTTAGGAGAAATACACTTTGGTGTATGTACACATGGTTTTCAAGTGTTGACTGATTTCTGTTTTAATAACTTTAGATACATTTAGATTCACAATGGATCAGTTCCGCTTTAGCACCAGTTCCTTACATATGGATACTTGCATGTACAATAATAATCCCAGAGTCCTGATGTTCTGTAACATGTATATCATGACCTATGTTGAAGATGAACATCATTTCAGGTTAATTTGTAACGCACATCGAGTTAACATTTGACAAAAGTATATTCTGGAATGGTTTCACTTCCATCCCAGTTTACCCAATTTGAATACTGTCTTCTGGGCCACAGAGGTAGACTTACACTAGTACTGAAGAAGGAATACGAAGTGTTGTTCTTCACATTGCTCACCCCTTGTTGGTAATCTTTGTCTGGTATCTGCCCATGAAGTGGTGCCTTTCTCTGAATTCGTCTCCGATTGAGTGTCGCTAGTACCTGTCAAATCCTGCTCTTCACTGGTTTTGGATCTGAAATCTGGCATTTGTCTGTGCGTAGTCAACAAGTGTTTATATCCATTTTCAAGATCCGAATAAACCTTATGAGTACATGCTAACATGAACATAAATAAGTCTCTAGATCCCAAACGAATCACTAGAATTCAAACGGAACGTGTTAAAATATCCCTGTCTTACAATTGTCAAATATTTCAGTTTTAGAAATTGACTTTTTGGGAAAATACAAGGATAGATGGTAACAAATGGCCACTCACAGCAACAAAATAAAATCATTTACCGCTCCTGTCAGTAGTTGGATTTTGAAATTTTCAAAAAAAGAACCTTCACACATTGCTGTTATAGTTCCAACAAATATGTTCAAACATAAATCTGATTCATACTTTGTGTAAACGTTTGTTCCAATAGATCGATTGTTTTCCTACAAGAAACTTGTGAATTACTCATCCGTTGTGAATCAAATTACTTATTGGCCTATCTTCAGAAATGACACATGCTCTATTAACCAGCGCAACATTCCAGTACTGTTCTTGATTTGGCACGAACGTGCTGTTGTTTGGGAGTTGAAGGGGGTCTTTATGACAAAGCGTTAATTTACAGTACTTATTTTACCAGCACAATAGAACAGTCTTATAAGAGGCACATTTCCAACTGGCACTGCGTTAATGAATCTGTTGGGCCCGCGGTCTTCCTACTGAGTGGCATTCTTTCATATCTATTGAGTCTTGTTCCCTGAGGGATGGATAATGGAACAAGCTGCCTTCGGAAACTGGCATCAACTTCTTATCTTGGCAGTACATTGTTCACTGATGTAGTAAGAGAACAGAGATCTTGGTCAGGTCTTGCAGGCAGAATCATGCAGAATCTTTGGTAATGAACCTTTAATTCAATGATCTCTGATACAGGTTGTCGAGTTCGGATACCCTGCTATGATGTAGCGTTGTTTAGGACTCGATTAGTTTTAAGCTGATGCTATAGCTTAGTAGGTGGGGATGAAATTACTGTTTTCCCCAGAGAAATAGCATATCGGCGGACCTTGGTTAAAAGCAGTCAGGGAACATTAGCTGCTTCATGTGTTAAGGTGTTGTTTCGACTTTGTTCAGTCGGTGTGCGTGCTCCCGTGAGGAAACTGTTTTATCGACCTGAGCTCATCCACTTCTGAACTGTTTCACCAGCACGTGTGTGTATTTCAGCTTAATGTTTGGACATCCTGTTACTCACCGGGCCGTCAGTTGCTCTGCCTGCTAAAGGTGTGTCCAACAGTGCACTGTTTTACCAACATGTAGCTCACCTGGTACGAACCCAGTTGAATGTGCACGAAGAAGCTATTGAACTGTTGTATTGAACTGTTTTTCCACGGCTCTGGCCTTGGTGCACCAACATTGGCGAGCCAGTTAACTACCTGCTATTTCAATTTCCCGTTCTATCGTTCAGATTGATGGGTCCGCATGGATAAATGCGCAGTAGTTATATGAATCCGTAGCTCACCTGACTCTCAGCCGATTGATGTATAACCTACAGTTCACTTAGGTCCGTCTTTGTTGAGACATTGGGTTGTGAACGTACTTTCCCACCAGCCTGTAGCTCACCTGTGTCTGGTTTTCGCGTCAAAGGAGTGCTGTAGCTGACCTGGGTCTGAGCTTGTTGTGTCAAAACTGCATGGATGCTAGCTATTGTGTGAATGGTTTGATGTCGTGTTTGTTTATATGCCACTGTTGTATACCAGGAGTGCTTTGCGGTGTCAGGCTACTAAACACATGGTTACTAGATGACTGATTACAAGATCAAACTGTAGTGATCGGAAGTGGATATTTATTTACCTTTTATGGATAAGGTGTTCATGCTGGGATGCTGGATTGATAGCTTGTCGAAGCACCCTGACAGAATCGATTTTTCATCATAACATCATTCACTTGATTGTCTGGTCAAGACTCGATTATTTCCGACATATAGCTAAAATACTGCTGAGTTCTACATTAAACAATCAGCATACCTAGATTGTTAAAGACGACATAGTTTCCTGCGCAGACCAGACACTCTTACGCATGCTAGAAAACTGTGACCCGGTTCTACCTGATAATGTTTAAATTTCTCAGTACAATACCCATGTTCGTCTAAGACCCACAACAAGAAGACAAAGTCATCAATATCCCCCGCAATGGCAAAATACTCTTCATGAATAAGTCTACTAGTTATGGATCTCTATGTAAGAAGTTTGGGAAAGAAATATTGAACGGTTTTAAAGTTCTGCTCTAGAGAAAAAAGCATCAGCACCAATTTCCGTCAAAGTCAAACTTGTTGCCATGGAAACGCAAAAAATATTATAATCAGAAATCCAAAACTACCAAAGGCACCAGTTCACCACCAGGCCTATCTATGTGCCAAGTTTTGGTGAAGATATATTAAACGTTTTTTTAAGTTCTGCTCCGGAAAAGACAAATGTGCACGGACGCACGGACGGACGGAGTGCATTTCAATACCCCCCGCAACACGCGATGCGGGGATAACAAGCTGAAGCGATGTAATAAAACTGCAACCATGGGTATAGCGACATGGATACACGTGTAATATGTAAATGAAACTCAAGAAACTAGCTGAAAGTTTCAGATTTTAACGTTGAACGCATGTCTTATGTTGCTCCTTAATCATTCCAACTAAATACCCAGATCTGACTAAAGCAAGGACCTCACACGCTGCCAGTTAGTATAACGATTATTATTGTTTTCCCAAGAGATCTACCATTTGTAACCATATGTCTTTTGCGTAACAAAGCATGTCAGGCATGTCAGTATCCTCATCAATCTTAAGAGTTTCTATGGACTGTTCAATCAACCAACCTTTTAAGCCAAAGAGTCATTGATCCGAAGTAGCTAATGAAACTATGTACGATTTACCATACAATCTGCAATTTTTTGTAGTTTTAGGACCACTAATTGAAGAGCGTTATCAATGCTGATATCCACTGGATTTCGTAATTTCTTTGTAACATTTAAGCAACGTTGGGCACGGAGAGTCCTTGGATGGGTGAACGTGTTTGGCAGCTTGACTCCGGAGAGTTTCTAGGACTTCAGTCCTGCCTTACAAAGAAGCACACGTGACGCATGTGGTGTGACCTTAGGCAAGTGAATTTGTTCATGAATTGCCTCTGCTCATCTAGCAGTGAATGGGTAGCCGATGGGATCAATCATGTGACTATAAACTTTCTAGCGCCTCACAGGCAGCTTAGGTTATCCGGGGTAATACTGCGTTAGCGCTTGGAAACAGGCGCTTTATAAATGACTATTATTAGTAGTGTTGCTATTTATTTATATTATCCAAAACTTATCAGGGTTCTATGTGATATGACCGTTAAGAATACCTATAAGCCCCCCTGAGAAAAAGACTCGCAGGTTTTGCATAAATTTCGCTCTCGCATAATTTGAAGATTTGCAGTAAACAGGGAAGTGCATGGATGTGTGTGTAGATATGTATACTAGTCAGGACTTCTCCTGGTATTTATCATTTCAGGTGGGGCCGTGCACGTGGGGGTAGCTTAGTGGCTAAAGCGTCCGCTCGTCACCCCGACTGCCCGTGTTCTCTTCCCCACTTGGGTACAATGGTAGAAGCCAAGTTCTGGTATCCCCCGCCGTGATATTACTGGAATACTGCTGAAAGCGGCGTAAAACCATACTCATTCACTATTATGTCAGGTTCTATGGATACATGCAGGTTGTAATGAATACCGCTGTTGCTGTCTGGTAAGTCTAAGTATCCTTCCTTTGTTCAGCTGCCCCCATAGTCTAGTAGAGAGTGAAAGGTCGGGGGTTCGATCCCCTGGCCGCGTCATAACAAGAGGTCGACAAGATGCTAGTCGTTGCTGTTCTTTCGGTTGCTCAGGAGCTATATCCGATAGTTATGTGGCACCTTAACTACCAATCCAACGTTCGGTTTAGTAATTTGGATTTCAACGTTTGTGCCTCATGCGTCATAGCACAAAAAAATCAAAGTGGATAGGCAGGGTACTTTTTCTGTTTGTCTGTTTAGTTATATCACTTCTCCCGAGCACGTTATATAACAGATCTACGACAATTGCTTTACTGAAATGTTAAAGGTTCAAGTAGTAACAGTTGGAGGATAAAATCGTTTCATCTGTACATGTAAACACCCATGATGTTTACCGAAGGACACTGCGTAGTTCTTATCAAGATCGTTGTGCAATACTCAAGTTTTACTGTTGGCAATTTACAGCAAATGATTTGCATTTAGTCCGTTGAGCATGTCTTTGAAAGCGACGTTCATTTCGTGTGTGAACTGTATGGCCAGAACAAGTGGATTGACCGTCCTTGAAGTATATTGAAGTTGCCCAATCTTGTGAATGCATGTTAAATGGACACGTCATAACGTTAAATACACATGGTTAAAACCTAAGGAGGTCAATCACAAGTACGTAGGTTTTAACGGTTGTGGATGTTGCATTTTACATCCCACTGATTACATTTGTGTGAGGGGTGAGGGACATTGACAAGTGTAATTGAAAAAATGAATGCCTATCCCATTTTAGTTGAGTGAGTGTATGAGTGCCTTTCGATGTTCATGGCTGCACTCCATCAGGATGCAGCATCAGTGGATTAAATTACCAGAGATCATTCTGAATCAGCAAGAACCTGTAATATCATTGGATGTGTCACTTTGATCTGTACTACGTCCGCATTGTAGATTGACAGTTACATGTTTTTTTTCTCTCTCTTTTCCAACTTTATGACGGCAGTCTGTGGAACATCGAAACTCGACGAGAAAATCCACCATGAGCATCAACCAAGCCAGCGAACCCAATCTTAAAGGCAGGGGTATTCTGATTCTCAGCTCGGATCCCCATTCTCTACTCGTGTCACTGTTGGCAAGACCCAATGAAAACGCCATTGCCTCCAGGCCTGAACCCAGCATCTGTTGGATAAGGGAGTGAGTTTGGTTTTACGTCGCTTTTAGCAATATTCCAGCAATATCACGGCGGGGGACACCAGAAATTGGCTTCACACATTGTACCTATGTGGGAAATCGAACCCGGGTCTTGAGCGTGACGAGCGCACGCTTTAACCATTAGGTTACCCCACGGCCCCTCTGTTGGATGAACGCGATAGACGTGTAGCATACGTCACCATACCAAGCAAACACAGGCACAACGAACGTTTTCCACAGGGCAGAATTCACAGACTGTCATAACATTGCCAAGTGGTCACAGCAGCTACTGGATGGAGACCTGTGAAGGTTCGGGTTAGAATTGATCTTCAGTAACTTTAGTGCTTGTCGTAATAGGCGACTAACGGGATCGGGGGTTCAGGCTCACTGACTTGGTTGGCACATGTCATCGTATCCCATTGTGCTTGAGTGAGTGTATGGGTGCCGTTTGAGGTTCATGGCTGCACTCCATTTGGATGCAGTATATATCATTCCAAACTATACCAACAATGTACCAAAAGCCTTTCTGAATCAACGCAGAGTAAGGGTGAGTTAAGATTTTAAGTCACATACCCAGTATTTCAGCCATATCGTGATTAATACATAACGTTAAAATATAAAAATATGTCAAGAGGTGAGGTGAAATTGGGTTTAACGTCGTGCTTGAGAATATGTCGCTCATATGACGACGTGCATGCGTGTGTATGTGTATGTGCGGCTGCTTGTACTAGCCCAGATTGAAGCTGGTTTTATAGTGCTATCCCACTGAGATACCATGCCGCAGTGAAGCATTAATACCACACATTATACTGACTCCGAGCCGACCAGTCCTTGTTGTACCCATTAATGCCGAGCGCCAGGCAGGGACCAACAAGTACCATATTTTAACGTCTTTTGGTATGACGCGGTCGGGGATCGAACCCGCGACCTTCGGCTCACCTGGCGGACGCTCTAACCATTACACCACGGAGGCGGTCCTCTAGTCAAGAAAGGACAGTCAAAAGAATTAGACCATCAAAGATATACATGTAAAACTAGTATGAAAAGCTAAAACATTTTAACTGTGGAAGGCAATACAATATAAAACACAGACAGATTGTCAACAACTGAAGGTAGATCACCATACTAGAGACCATGGGAACTCACAGTTCTTATGCTACCTGCATGGACCCGAGCCGGATTCAAATCACCCCTTCAGCTACTGGCAACGTGGACAGATCTGGACATTGATTTAAACAACACCGAACCTGCAGCGTCACTGGATATGTCACTCTGATATGAATTTCGTCAACATTGTAGGCTGACAGTCATATGCTGTTCTCTTGCACCTGTTGCCATCACTGATTTTCAGTGATCCATTCAAATATGTTTCACCGCAGGTTTTCCTTCTGCGCTCCATTTCATATGCCCACTCTTGAAACTCAACCACACCTTCACGGGGCTAAGTCCCGCTTCCTTTACCTCAACCGACAGACACTTCATACTACGATACTCATCTACGCTGCTAGAAAAAAATTGTAGTTCTTGAGAAGCGTATACCGCATGGATTTTAATTGATATAGGTATATCAACCTGGGAAATCTATTTTTTTCATTTTATAAGTGTTGGCACACATACGTGTAGCTATATGTTATATATAATCACGGTATTTTGTTATTCTGTATTCAGTTGACCATGAATCTACCATCTCACTGGTTGCTGGCGCACTTGCCTCATACATGTCCATCAAGCTTGTTCTGCTTGACTGTATTGGTTTTTCCATGACAAAGGATAAATAGTTCAATGTCAAAACAATGAAGGATCTTTTTAATGTTAGTTATCATTTAATTATATGATTCTTAAAAGAAATAGACTTAGTAGATAAATTTTGATAAGTGGTTTATAAATAGATAAAAAATTATTATTGGTAGTTTAGATTAGCAACTGAGATTGTTAGTGGCTGTACCCTCAAAGGGAGTTGAAGTAGCGTAAAATTATTGTCCTCCTGGGAGGGTACGTAAGACCCAAAACTTCAAGGTAAATTTAGCTCTACCAAACTTATAATCGTAGAATATTTGTTATTTTTAATATTGGCGGCTGAAGGGATGGTGTAAATCCAGCTAGGGTCCATGCAGGTAGCTAAAGTACTGTAAGTCCCCATGGACCCTAGTATGGTGATCTACCTTCAGTTGTTGGTGATCTATAGCCTGTCTATAGTGATTTACGATAGCGTACTAGATTTAAATATATCTGTGATACTCTAGTATTTTTACTGTCCTTTGATGACAATTTTTACGTTCTAAAGTTATTCATTTTAATATTGATATAAATTAAATTGTTCTCGTCACGATATGACTGAAATATTGCCGATGTGACGCTAAATATTAACTCACTCATACATGTCCAGTCCGTATAACTCCCCTCTTCCATCAATATTTCAATGTAGATATTTTACGGCAAAGGTTTTCAGATAGATGTGTTCATTGTCATCATCTATGTTCACCATCATCGTGAGCATATGGAATGCATTCCGGAAGCTGAAGTTCTGTCCCCATTATTCTCAATAAGGTATTCTAGCTTTGGTTGTTGGTAATCTATAGTTCGCATCATAATTCATTTAATGTAATTTATTGATTGTAGTTAATGTAATTCCTTGCATTTTATTACGAAACTAATCGCATTGACTGTTTGTTTGAAAGTAAAATATTTCCTTTTGCCTTGCATTTTCACCATGTTAATGTCAGTATTAGTCAGAACTAGGGTGAGTCAATGAATTATGTCCATAGTTGTACATCTGTGTCTCTTAGTCCCCTCTATTAGTCTTCTAAATATATTAAGCTTTCTCAAGTCTAGGGGATGTTCGTCCACTAACACCAGATGAAATTGGGTCTAAAATCAGTGCTGACCCAAATCACCAAATGAAATCTGACGTATACATTATATTGTCTGGACAGGGACAAGATGTCTCATTCTTTACCTCTCGACATCCCACAATTAACCTTCGATCTCAAACGTGTACGTCAGTAAGACAGCGCCGCAAGCTGTACATGTTGTTAAAGGTGGCCTTTTGGAACAGTGAGCACTGAGTTTGAAACTGAGAAGTTTTGAAACCGAGAAGGTTTATATTAAGAACACTGATTTTGTATCTCCCTCTGTCATCACAATACACCTGCTCGTGATACATTGTGGTGTTAGATACGGTTAGAGTGGTGGTAGACAAAACCTTTATGACTTTAAGTGTGGAAGTTTGAAAGTAGGGCACATTCAACTTAAACGTTTCCAGCAAAGGCAGAATATGCTCTTCATCCTGATTCATTTAAGTGTGCCTTCCATCTTTGAACTTAGACTAAATATGGCCCATTTTCTCCATTAACTTAAAGAAAGGTACCCTGTAGCCCCTGGTAACGCTCTCTCGTCACATTGGCAACTAGCTCAATTAAGGATGGTCTATATCTAGCTTGGTCCTTCAGATGTGACGGAAGTTAGTGTTTCTTTCGCCATCGACCATTGGCCAATATTGGGCACCTTTAACTTTGTTGCATTACCAAATGCCTCCACAGTCTCTTTAAGAGATTTCCTACTACTGCGGGGTCTTGGCTTTGCCAGACAGGTGTCAAAATCACCTCATGTACCAAACGGAGTCTGGAATTTAATCGGTCTGTCTTTAAATGTAGTGTGGGCAGCATTTACGATTCATTGCTCGAACAGTCCTCCCTTGGCAGGTCTGATCTGAACATGTTTCCGTCTAGAACATCACTACTACCAGATGTTTCACTTACATTTGATTCAGCACTGCAATATTCACTCAAGGCAATTTGCGATTGCCTATATTAATTTTGGGTTTAATTTCAATCGAACTGTAAATCCATAGCCAGCTTAATTGAAGACAATTCAAATAAGTCTCGACGAAGGCAAAGACAGATTAGTTCTTTTAAACAAACCAGAGCTTGGATTTTCAAATGGCATGTAATTTAATCCTAAACACATCATCACTAACTCACGGACACATTTCATTCAATGTATTTGTCATTTTCCGTGATTCTAATCGTACATATATTCTTATATTTCATGGCTAATTTGTGGAAAAATATCAAATTCCTGAAGGAATGATGTAAATCCAGCTAGGGTCCATGCAGGAAGCAAATGTACTGTAAGTCCTCATGGTCCCTAGTATAGTGATCTACCTTCAGTTGCAGGTGATCTCCAGGCCGTTTTTATGTGGTATTGTTCGTAATATGTGTTTATTTTTATAGTTACATGCTGGGTTTTAATTCTGTTTCTGTGATAATCTATTCACTTTACTGTCCTTTTTGTCGACAATGTTTTATATACATTTTAACTGCGTTTATTATGCATTAATTGCTGCTTTAGTCCCGATACGGCTGAAATGTTGTCGATGTGACTATACACCTGAACTCACTCATAGCATTCATTCACCTGATGAAGGAGTAAGTACATGTATATACTAAGTGTTCCTCACAATAAAGAAGTTCACATCCATACAATTCTCTTCCTTATGTGTGTCACCTCGAAATACTGTTCAAAGACATGGAAGTTCAAATTAATTAGGTTTGCTGAAGAACATGAGCCGGTTAATAGGCCATCAGTATTAGTGTTCGCAACAGCGAAATTATCAATCAAGACATGACCTCAGGAAATGTTTGAGTGAATGTTTGTTCGTAAGTAATGAGATCTGAGCAAAGTGGAGAAGAAACGAAACCAGACGAGTAGCAGATCCATACTGAAGTCAGTTCCAAATCCAACCACAGACTCTATAATTGACTCCCTGTTATTAGGCAGCATCACTTTCGCCAAACATGTACCCATGCATACGGAGAGCAATTCTAAAAGTCTGTTGGTCTACCCTTAAATTTAGTGTTAGCATCATGTCCGATACATTACCTTAAATGTCATCCTTTGCCGTTCAGAAATTGTCCCATGCAAAAATCTTTCCAGTACTGGTGTTCCACACATCTTTGATTCAATTTCATGAGAGACCTGGCATTTTAATCTCTGAGTATTTCTTTCAGAACCACGTCTGTCCTTTCTGTTTGTAATTCCAATCGAAATGAAAATCTATCGCCAACTAAAGTAGAGAAAATTCAAATATCCTCGACGGAGGTAAGGGCGACATCAGATAAATTATACTGGTAAGACTAATGTGTTGAAAGTGCCCCAAAATGTATGAGCTATGATTCTAAGGGCATGTGTTTAATCTGAAACACATATATAGTTTCAAACGGACGTATTGACAAGTTGTTTGTATAATGTAGTGTAACAAATGTCTTGCTCCAAAGACGTATTCCAAAGACTCCTTTGACACTTTGACCAATATGGTGTTCGTTACGTCGCACTGAACTGATTAGAAGCAAAATGGGCCTTTAACCACGTTAAGATCCAAACTTCAAACTCACAGAACTGTCACATCACAAACAGTAATAAATTCTTCAAATCAGCACCGATAGGAAAGGTCTGCGATTGAAAGAGCTACTCCCAATCACCATTACGCCAGGGCCCGTAACTCATCGAACAATCTGACAGCAGTGGAGGGAGTGAGTAATTAAGTGTGATTTGATGAAGGTTTGTCTTTCAAAGAAATATGTGTGTGAATTGACCCTTTAGACATGGCTGTTTGTAGCGTCTTCAGGATACAGTAACCTACATTTATTGTTGTCATAAGAATCGACTAAGCTCTGGTATACTTGGTCAATGTATTATATTAGACGCCCCACAGGCCTGGCTAGCTATTCTCGAAACCTCCATAGCCCTACGAACTTCTTAAGCCCATTCTTAACACACTGGCTACGATCAAAGTTAGGAATTCTTAGGACTACGAACGTTTCGAGAATAAGGGCCCTGAACCTGTAACATTAGCGATTACCTAAATGTAACTTTAAGTACAAAATAGCCGTTTCTTAATATCTCGAATATTAGCATAATCCTACGAATATACCTTTTTCGAATCCAGCTTCGACAATTACACATCGTTAAAGAAAATCTAAGTCATTTATTTCATTTACTATTTCGATAATAACATAACCATCAATATTACCCGATGGAAATACTTGGTTTGTATGGCTTATAGTTATTTTTATGATCTATCTATGAATATGGAGTTTTTTAGTTAGACGAAAATTATATTAATTCTACAATGCACTATTTTAAAACGTACCATAAGACATATATCGTACTCTGTGAACAACTAAAGTTAATCAGATCTAAGGTGTGATGAAAACGCCACTACCTACCATGGTTATTTAATCACCCCAGCACTATTTAAACATTATCAGTGTTTGCAATGTAAACCCGTGAAGATATGGATTAGAATTCGCATTCAGTGACCCATGCTTGTTGTAAGAGGCGCCTAACAGGACCCGGGTGGTCAGGCTACTTGGTTGATACATCGATGTCGTAAATCGATGTCATGATGTTAACTGCTGGATTATCTATTCCAGACTCGATTATTTACAGACAGCTGCCATATAGCAGAATGCGGTGTTAAACAGCTAAACGAAACCAATCACAATCATAAATATTCAAATGTTATTTGTTTTCCCCATCAAATAATTAAGCAATGTGGTTCAAGGTGAGTTTATGGTATTTTCTTAAACGGAATTTCCTTAACATCTATACACTTTGTTTCAACTGTCTATTTTCATGCTGACATTAAAATCATGACCAAAAAGCCAGATTATATTTTTAAAGTTGGCTTCGACAATTAAGCTCTCAGAGATTGGATGATCAGGCACAGATATATTAACTGCTTAAGGCTCTGAGCACTTGCTTCACTTGGTAATACTGGTGATCAACGGTTCGGCTGGTGACATGTTCATTGCGGTGCTGATGAACTTAAGTTTGGTTTAATTGACGTTTGATCGGAATCCCATACATTCAGAAACAATAATCGCATTTATCTTGTTCCAGTGGAAGCTCTGAACTTCAGTACAGCCGGCACCATCAAATATATCACATTTAGCTCCACCCTGTGTGTACGTTTCCGGTAAGGTCTAATTAAGTCACACTGCATAGGGAATACCAAATTGTAGCTATGACTTATGACATTACAACGCAACTATATGAAGGCGGTTTGTGTATGATCGAGTCTGGACCAGACATTTCAGTTTTTGACATTGCAGGAATCGATTGGAGCCACTAGGATACCAACTCAACAAAGTCACCCAACCTAACATCAACATATACTCTCACCTGATGAAGGAGTAAGAATATACTTGGAAACGTCGTGACCCTTCACAATAAAATTGACATCCATAAAATGCTTGCCTTTAACATATACTCATGCCAATAATGGTTGACACCACCTTCAATTTTATTAATAGGCTAGAGGGGTGTGTGTGTGTGTGACAACCATGATTGGCATGAGTATATTAGACCCATGAAGATCGGGGTTAGAATTGGTCTTCAGTAACCCATGCTTGTCGTAAGAGGCGACTAACGGGATCGGGTGATGAGGCTCGCTGACATGGTTATCGTATCCCAATTGCGTAGATCGATGTTTATGTCGATAATCACTGGATTGTCTAGTCCAGACTTGATTATTTACAGACCACCGCAATATAGCTGGAATATTGCTGCGTGCGGCGTTAAAAAACAAACAAACAAACAAAATATATTAATATTCATTCATCTCTAATGATATCACAAGCAGAACTGTAACTGTAGTTATGTGTGAGAATTATGTACCTGGAAAGGATGAACTAATACTATATATTTTATTTGATATAAATTAGTTCAGGACAAACATAGTTCCCAGTGAACAATGGTGCTGCTTCTTGTAAAACGATTTATCTTGTTTTCTGGAACAGCAGTGGATTGTCTTTTCATCCAGTGGTCGGTCCTATTACACCTTCAGTACGCGTACAATGGGAGAAACAGGCAGTGAAGAAACGAAAGGGCGTAGTTTATCAACAACAATGGTTTACGGTGGATCTCTGGGGTAAACTATAGGCGAAGTGAGATGATCACAGAGTGACACCATCAATAATCCGTTCAAAATGCAAAGGGCCTCCAGTTCGTGGGTAGCATCTATCAGGCAAGCAGAATGATGAATGATAATGAAAGGACACCAGCACAGACACACATTCCACTCCAGCCTGTAAAAATAGCTTGTCTCCAAAATACACTGTTGGTCGGTTTGTCAAATGCAATAAAGATCGCATTCGGGATCTTTAGCCAGTGAAAGAACAGAATCCAAAAGTGCAAATGCACTGTGCAGGGGAGTGTGATGAAAAATAAGCCCGTTGGTAAGTGAATGAGTTGGTTGAAGTTCGGTGAGTGAGTGGGTTGTGCTTAACGCCGCTTGAAGATTACACGGATGGGTGAGCTTGTCGTGTGAGGAAAGACGGAAATAAGCCAGGTCTCAGACTTGTATCACCTTAGTGAAACCCCGAGCATGGTTATGGTGCCATTGAAACCTAGAAATATAATCGTGGCAAAACCAACAATCAGGTTTCTCTTGTGCCCAAGGCACGTGTCTCTGCATACTGAATTGATGCCCCTTCGACGACAGGGATAACGTTAGTGAATCAGTCAACAGCTTCATCAGTGAGGCAACAGATAGGTGGCAGATATGCACGTATTGTTTACTTCTTTGATGAGATTTATGAGCCCGTGTATGGTACTTCCACTTAACTTTTTTTCCGCATATCAAATACCTAAACAATAAATGCCTGAAGGCACTCGACTTATTGGAAGTCGTTTCTTATTCAAAGAGGGGAGGTGATCAAGCTACCCTCCTACAACGATATAGATCATTTGTCCGATCGAAACTTGATTATGGCTCCATCGTATATGGTTGACAGTCTTTACGTCAACAGCCATCTCTTAACCGACGCCGTATAAAATTAACTTTACAGTATACAACAAACCTATATTCTAACGAGTCAAACCCCTCAATGAGGATCTGTACAACAAGAAGTCTTCTCTTCTTTTGCCTCTAGGACTAAGTGTCAAACCTTTCATTTCTGCTGCTGGCATTTAGCTACAAAATATATCTTCTTCCCGCCTTTTCTCTTCTCCTCCTTGGCGGTTAGTGAAGCCACAAGTTGAACTAACACAGGAAACGTTTAAAAAATATGAAACTAATGAATTAAAATATAAATAAGAATTTAATCAATTAACCACACAAATCCTTATGGTGGATTACAGAAATGTTGATGGATCCAAGGATGTTGGGGCAGTGGCTTGTGCTACTGTCGTTAGATCCAGAACAGTATCTTCTCGATTCCCAGATAACAGCTCTTTTTTTACAGCAGAAGGGAACGCAATACTAACAGCTCTTCAATATATTAATAGACACCTTAAATATAAACAACATATCCTATTTTCAGACTCTCTTTCTTGCCTTCAGGCTATAAAAAATCTATTTTGTAAACATCCACTTTTAACAGAAATTATTGAATTATTGCCCTGCTTGACTGTATTGATTTTTCCATCACAAGGGATAAATATTTCAATGTCAAAACAATTGATTATCCTTTTATAATGTTAATTACCATTTAATAATTGGTTTTTCAAAGGAAATGCAATTATTAGATAAATTTTGAATAATATGTTTTGTAAATAGATAAGTGGTATTTTATAAATGGTAGTTTAGATTATTTGCTGAGATTGTTAGTGGCTGTATCCTCAAAGGGAGTTAATGTATTGTACAATTATTGCCCTAATGAGAGGGTACGTAAGTTCCTCTGTAGTATTGTGTGATTATAAATTATGGCTAAATCTTCCTACAATCGCCAGCTGAAGGGATGGTGTAAATCCAGTTAGGGTCCAGGTAGCAAAGGCACTGTAAGTCCCCATGGGCCCTAGCCTGGTGATCTACCTTCAGTTGTTGGTGATCTTTAATATAATGTTTTGTCCAAATAGTTCTATTATTTTCTAGTTTAATGTTATATGCTAGATAGTTTCAATTCTAACTGCGATAATCTAGCTCTTTTACGGTCCTTAGACGACAGATTTTATAAGATATACATATTCTTTCTCAACGTCAAATTTGTTCTCGTCACGGTATGGCTGACTCATTGCCGATGTGACGTTAAATATTAACTCACTCAATCACTGGTTCCCTGAGGGCGAGTAGAAACGTCCTTTTTCTTATTGTTTCTCGGCCTCTCGATCCTGAACGAATACGGGTGAACGTCGACAAACGTCCTCGGAATGATGATACAGGTAAGCAGAATGGTAATTCCATCGAGTGTAGTTGGGAATGCCAACGTCTGAAGTGGTGAAAGTGGCGGGCGAGGTTTCATTGTTCACATTCATTAGGAAACAAACAAAATAACACCTGGCAAGTTCAGCCAATCAGATCGCAGGAACACATGTTAGACATAAAATTTTAAGGAAAGTCAGTTACGGCGTCCCACTTTAGGTAAGGACAGACAACTCTTTTGTCATCAGTGACGGTTAGTCTGCATCTGTTGTGTTGCTACATGTTTCAGGGATTTTAATGGTCAAAATGTTGATTTCCATTTTTCTCAGTTATTGGTTAAGGGAGTATAACATCTAGTTAACAATAGTTCCACCACTTGTCCTTTTCATAGTAGTTGTAATGGTTAAAACGCTTATTGCTATTTCATAGTTTTGAATTTAAGTTTTCATGAGCGCCAATTTTATGTCGACCTTAATAAGACGGGAGATAACTTCTAATTGATGTGTTCAAATCACAATGTGGTTTCTGTTGTATGCACATGTTGGAGCCAGGGAAGAGAGTAAGTGTTGCCTAAAGTAATAAGGCAAAATTTTCCACTTATTTGACAATTCATTAAGAGGAAATTGTTTGTAAATGAAATTTTCTTAATTTTTACCATACATAAAAACGCAATTGTTAATATTTTACGTTTAATGGCTGTTTAAGATTTGACTTATGAAATTTTGCCTAGAATTCAACTTTGGTTAACAAGTTCTTTTGGCCTAATGTTGGTACATATATGAAAGATATCTGAAATATTAAGCCTCATGTAGTGCAATTATGGTATTGGTTTGGCACATTTTATTTGTGTAATTCCAGTTTTGCTGCAATTTACATTGTCAAATGCACATTAAATGTGTAAATTTAGGGAACGCGATGACCATGTACTGAATTAAGTTCTTTCTATTTCGATCTAATGTTTGAAAGTTAAGACACAAGAATAGAATAAAGAATCAAGAATTTCTTGTTGTTATCAACGGGTATTATTGTTGTAACAGTGACTTCTCAAACAGCACGGTGCGTTTTTTGTGTCTGTGTTATTCGAGCTCTTCGTTGATCGAAAATGGCTTCAGTACTGGCTAGCGATAATGAGGTTATCGCGATGGAGATGTTTTACATATAACCAGCTTTTACTATGCCGAGTTTTCAGGAAATTGCATTACCATGGTATCTTAAAAAACAAGCATGAAGACATAACACAAAGTGAAAGGACCGTTTTGGGCGCAACCATTCAATTTGTGGTGCTATTTCGGACCAGAGATTAGATTTAAAACAATGAAGTTAATATATTTGCTGAGGGTATTTAGAAAAGTACTGACGACGAGGAGTTCACGCAAAAACGAAAGAAGGTTATCTAGTGATTCATTGTGAATTTGATCAAATGAAACCAGTCTTTACTGTATCGACGGTTTTTCATAATCTTTGTCCGAAAAGCTGGCGTCAAAGATAGAAGAAGGGAAATGTTTCTGTTTTTTCGTAAATAGACGTCAGAAGGTCAGACATGCCAAGCGTTCAACATTCATTACATGGTGAGAAACATGAAGTCCCCACCTGACCTTTGACACGCTTCACTTTAATGAATGCACCAACAAAGTGCATTTCCACTCACTCACTCAGCTCCTTGTTACACGTGCCAGGTGGTACGAATGTCAACCATCCGGGCACATGTCATCCTGATGGTAGACAAATAATAACGTTAGTATGTTCAAGGAGAAGTGTTGTCCGCGATGTTGAAATTTGTTTTGAATAGTGAGATCCTGATCAATCCCCTAGATATCAACCATAAGCAAGGTCGTTATACCTGAACATTCATCCACATGCTGACCCGTGAAGACCGGTGGTAGAATAGGTCTTCAGCAACCCATGCTTGCCACAAAAGGCGACTATGCTTGTCGTAAGAGGCGACTAACGGGATCGGGTGGTCAGGTTCGCTGACTTGGTTGACACGTGTCATCGGTAGATCGATGCTCATGCTGTTGATCACTGGATTGTCTGGTCCAGACTCGAGTATTACACACCGCCGATATTGCTGAGTGCGGCGTAAAACTAAACTCACTCACTCACTCATGCTCATGCGTATTGATGCCTCAGCAGGTTCAGCAATGGTTCGTCGTGCCGGGGCATATTGGGATTTCAACATTGCAAGTGTGTTCAGGTCAAATACTATTTTCACTGCTGCTGAACTTATCCTTCAAGCCCTGAGTGAGTGAGTGAGTTAATATTTAACGTCACATCGGCAATATTTCAGCCATATCGTGACGAGAACATTTGATACTGAAGTGAAAAATATGTATATTATAAAAAAACCTGCCAACGAAGTTCAAGCCCTGATGTGGATCAATGAATGCTGGCATTAGACCGTTATATTTACTGACAAAGTGGGCAGCTGTCAAAGCAATATCGATTTCGATATCAGTGGATTACAAAGTGACACTGTCACGGTCAGACCGAGAGACATGGGAGTGAAGAGTGGGTGAGTGAGTTTGGGTGTACGCAGCTTTTAGCAATATTCAAGCAATATCACGAAATGGGCTTCACATATATGATGCTGTAGGAAATCAAACCCAGGCATTTGGCATGACAAACACTTCCACCACAAATCATTGTTTGTTTACCGCCAATTGTGACGTTTAAGAGGAACCTGAGATCGGGAGTACTTGTCCACGGGTTTAACAAATCCCATTGGAGCTGTTTCATTATCATACAATACAATATAAAGAATACATAATCTCTTCGGACTCTATTTCGTGCATTCAGGCGATTAAAAATCTTTCTTGCAAACATCCACTTTTCATTGAAATTATTGAATTGTATAATAATCTTGCTATTGGCCAATGCGACATCGTCCTTTGTTGGTTACCCAGCCACTTTGGCATTTCTGGGAACACACTGGCCGATCTTGCGACCAAGGCAGCACTCAACAAGTGTGTGAAAACACTTCTTGTTCCATACTCTGATTACAAGGCTAGCATTAGAACTTGCATCCCTGTTCTGATGCAGAAGAAGTGGTGTCAATACATTACACCCAATAAAAACCTATATCGGTTACACCTACTTGGGTTTCCAGTCCAGATTTGAGGAGGTCATCATGCTATAAAAGGTGAGGATCCTCTATTTTGTATCCCTTATGATGAAAGAATCACGGTCAAGCATGTCCTGCTAAAAATACTGTATTTAATATTCCTTCACAAGGGATAACTAATTCAAATCGCAAACTATGAAGGATCTTTTTAATAATATCAGTTCTCATTTAGTTCTAATAATTTTTAAAAGAAATAGATTTGTTGAATGATTTGTAAATATATAAATATTATATGTTTGGAAGTTTAAACTAGTAACTCAGATTGTTAGTGGCTGTATCCTCAAAGGGGGTTAAAGTACTGTAAAATTAACACTCTCCGCTTTTTTAATCGTAGAATATGTGTGATTTTAATATATCGCAAATTTTGTCTCAATTGCTAACGGCTGAAGGGATGATGTAAATCCAGCTAGGGTCCATGCAGGAAGCAAATACTATAAGTCCCCATGGTCCCTAGTATGGAGATCTACCTTTAGTTGTTGGCAATCTATAGCCTGTTTTTATATTGTAAAGTCATCTATAGATAAACTGTTTTGATTTAATTCCTAGTTTTAAATTCATATCTGTGATAATCTAGTTCATTTACTGTCCATCGTTGACAGTTTTTTTTAATTTACCATTAATTACTATGTATAACAATTAATTGTTCTCGTCACAATATGGCTGAAATATTGCTGATGTGACGATGAATTGCAACTCACTCACTCATTATCATACAATCTTGTCAGTGAATATCTAGTAATGCATCAGCAATGTTAAACTGTATCACTGCAGCATGTGTTTCATCCAGTCTTTGTGAGAAACATAGGGTAATCTGCCACTCATTCTCCGTTTTGTAGTTCTTATCTGACCATTGGGGCGGTGGGGTAGCCTAATGGTTAAGGCGTTTACTCGTCACGCCGAAGGCCCGGGTTCGATTCCCCACCTGGGCATAATGTGTGAAGCATCTTTCTCGTGTCCCCCGTCGTGATATTGCTGGAATATTGCTAAAAGCGGCGTAAAAACTAAATTCACTCACTCACTCACTTAATTGACCATTACGAATACATTTTTGCGTGTTGCTGAAGTATCTGCCGATCGATGAATTATTGACGTGAGAAGGAAACCTGAAAGTGACGCTGGTCTAACATCAATACATACATATTAAGGCCAGCGTCACTGAATAAGCAACCTCGTTCATCGGACGGAACAGATTTCTAATTGGTGTCATAGGCTAAACATGAATCACGGAACATCAATGATGACACCCAAGCCAAACTTGGATTTATTTTCACGATAAACAGATGATGTTGGTAAGGACCAACTGACACAATCGTGCATGGCGGAATAATTTTACTCAACAGAATTGACCCCCCACCATCCACGCACCTAACAATACATGAAGAAATGAATGAATGAATGCTAGAAATGATGAAATCTTGTGAAAAATTCCTCTATGACTTTAAAGTCACAGATCACGCTCGTCGTGTAGATGTCTGACACAAATTAGGAAACTCCGCTGCATGAATCTGACGTCTCATCTCTCTTTACTAACCAGCCCATAGCGAATAATGTGGTCTCGAATGGAATGAGGAGATTGGCATCCGTCGATATGATGTAAAAGAAATGAAGGAAATACTTTCTGACTCCTTTAACGGTGGTTACGTTTACAAGGGCAGCGGATCACCTTTTTCGTGACCCCAAAAGCCAAACTTGACAGGAACCCAAAGCAAATAATTACTGACAAAACAGGATATCGGAAATTGAAGAGAATTCAATTCTTTTCTGATCATGGCTGCGTTGGCTAAATTCGTTATTCAGAGAACATCAAAGAAGATATTGCCATTACGTCGTTTCGCAAGGATTAATATTCTCATGGTGCAGGGAATTGAAGGTTGTTTTTGAAAAGGAAACTGAGTCTCCAGTGAATCTGCAGCATAATCTACAAGCAGTCAAGTTCGATATTTGGAACTTCATTGTCCCCTGGCGATACCATAATGACAAGCCTGCAATTCCTGGATCACCCTAACCTCAGTGCCACATAAATTGTACTTTTGACACTGGAAGTAATAATGTGCTGCTTCTAATATCAATCAAATGTTGAGCAGATTAAATGTGCAAGGGTAATTTGGGTAGCGTCCAGATTTAATCTAATTACGGTTCATTCATAACTATATCCGAACCTGTTGGTTAAACTAAAGTATAAACATGTCCAATTGTATATTGTTATATATACAGGATTCGAAGTCACAGTTGTAGGGGTCTGGCGCAACAGTGAACAGTCATTGCAGAGCCACAGAGGGCAGATCCACTCGTTCCCCCTGTAAATCGAGGATGCATGTCATGTTGTTTATCTGGTTTTAATACTCTTTGTAGTTACTATATCTGATGCTGGTTTGAATGTATTCAGGGAGCGAGTTGGTTTCGACACTGCTGTTTAGCAGTATTCCATTTACACGTCATCTCGTCATGTTATCCTAATGTAAGAGTAAGATTGGAACTGAAGCAGGTCATCAACGTTCTACCAACACCGCTATGTCACCGACAAGCCAGGGTACATTTTATTTTATTTGTTCATTAAAACCATTTGTTAAAGATGCACAATTGTTGTAACAAGTGTGTTTTGGAAGGTCACACCCTTTTACCCGAATATAAGATGGGATCCGTGGAGGCAAACGATTTAACTGAATGAGGTTGTTTTGGTTGAATCTGCTACATCCTACTCCGAGGGCGCGAGCCGTTGGTGATTACACCGACCATTTGTTTTGTGTTGCCTGACAAGAATGTCCACAGGCCATCCCAAAACTTCTGGCCTTTCGCCAAGTGTGATTTGAAAAACAAATCAAACAAAAAATACGAGCTAGACTCATTTTACATGGAAAACCTATCAGGTTATCTGATGTATTCCTAAAACACCCTCAGTAACTGTATCACAAGGTTTTATTCAGGGAACCGTATTCTCTCACTGCCAGTGAATATAAGTGTTATTGATCTCTGCGTCTCCAGAGCTCTATCCTTTATTGCCATTCGTCTGTTGGCCAACAAACCGATAGCCGGAATTAGTGTAATGTGGTGAACAATCTATTTGGTATGAATCCCAGTGGGACAAACATTAAGTCCACAGCATTAGCACTACAAGTTGGCAAAGTTGGCACACTTGAAACCATTGTTTCTTTGCAGTGTGTAAGTCGCAAACGGTTAGCCCAAGACCAAGATAATGGTTCATTTTCACCCAGGCTACTAATGATAGCACACAAGGGAAGGATATAGCAGAATGTATCAATCACAATAAGGGCATTGCGGTTTACGTTTCTGGATCTACTAACACCGGTATTGCTGGTGTTCATTGTATTCCTATTCATGAAAATGCTGGAGTATAGCTAAAAGCGACGAAAAAAACGCACTCACTCACATCGGGTAAACTCATGTTTGTCAGGTCCGATCTACTATTTACAGACCATCCACATAAAGCTCGACATTTGTCGACAACCGAGTAAAACACACCGAGTAAAATATAATAAACTAAAATTGACACCATGAACGATATCCGTTAGATTGGAAGATGTTTACTTCTTAAAGGTGTTCAGCCTGTTGTATGTTTATATTGTGAGTAGCTAAAGATGATATGTCTATCTTATAGTTTGAAGAGCTAGTGACTTACAAACCAGTCATGGTAGCTAATGGTTTGAATGTATTGGAAGTCATCTCCTGAAACGATTCTGTAATTCTATTGACGATTATTTTGCATCATCAGCGCATACACACTGATAGAACCGGGCCAGTTCTACCATCCGTCTAGGTGAAGTCAGGGCCGAAGTGGTGTGTTGGGCAAAGGAACACTGTTCCTGGAACCAGTGCCCTCAACCACCAGACTCCCTTCCTCCACCGACAGTGATTAGAAATTGGTCGTCCACTCTTAACGTCAGATTCAAAAGGACATCAAGTGGCAGGGCTTGATAGCACGGGACTGGTTGGTTGTCTTTATAAAATTGACGACTGATATCTTTAGATATATTTCCCATGATACTTCAACTGACAAATATAGACAAATATATGACGTTAACTCGACAAATAAATAAGGATTACCACATTATATACGGGAAATACTTATATATCTCCAAACAGTTGCTTCCACAGCGTTTACATTTGGTCGGATTAAAGATTAAGTACCAAAACTAAGGTGCCAACTTAGCTTGATTAAGTTGTGGGCAGACATTCTTGACATTCTGTTTTGGATGGTTCAACTTCAGAAAGGCACCCGTGAAGAGCCACCTCCTCGTGGTGGGTGGTGGGTAACGCTAAGCGCTCTTCAACCCCCGTTGTGGACCCGGGGGTATATTTGGTCCACCAACCCGTTTGCCGTGGGTTGCGCCCCTGTGTCGGTGGAGGAAGGGAGTCTGGTGGTTGAGGGCACTGGTTCCAGGAACAGTGTTCCTTTGCCCAACACACCACTTCGGCCCTGACTTCACCTAGACGGATGGTAGAACTGGCCCGGTTCTATCAGTCGGCTGGTCACGCCAAGCCCTGTGCATGGTGATTATATTTGCGCAATAAATTATCATTTGGGTCTTGGAAATTTAGATTTGCAATGTTTAAATTATTGATAACTTTATATTGCCCAGAGTCCTATGCCAGAAGGCGGTGGCTCAAGGGCCGATCTGGTGATGTTGACCTCCAAATTCAATATGTGTCCAATTCCTTGTCATGTGCAAGAACCAGCCTGATATTTAATTGATATACAAATATTGCTATTTGTGTCATACTCGCTGGAGTATAACATCCCTGTATCCCTGGTGTCAGCACCTTGGAGATCCGGTGCTAATTGACATCGTCCTTGTTGTCACTCCATGGTGGGTAGGGAGCAGGGATGACATTATGGCGTCCCCACAAGTTGGTTCATCTCGGAATGAAAAGAAGAGGAGACTGAACGAGTTAGATCACTCTAACGCAAATATTTCTGCAAACGTTGAATCGTGGGCTCGATTCTTAGTTATTGAAGCTACGGATTTTCTGCCAATTAAACTAAACCCGTTTGCTATTTCAAAAGCTATCTCTGGGATTTGTGGCGAGGTAAAGAATGTCACTCGTCTCCGTACTGGGTCACTTCTGGTGGAATGTGCACGGAGGCAGCAATCTCTAAATTTGCTATCAGTTAAAACATTTGCAAATGTTGAGGTTGCTGTGTCTGTGCACATAACTCTAAATACTTGTTGGGGTATCATACGTGACCGGGCACGGTGTTTGTATGATATGAGCGAAGAGGACATTGCTACAGAGCTTGAGGACCAAGGTGTTACGGCAGTAAAGCGTTTCACCATCAAGAAAGAGGGAATCTTTACTAAAACAAATACGTATCTGTTGACTTTTGCCAGATCT
Organism: Haliotis rubra; assembly: GCF_003918875.1. Taxonomy (NCBI): domain Eukaryota; kingdom Metazoa; phylum Mollusca; class Gastropoda; order Lepetellida; family Haliotidae; genus Haliotis; species Haliotis rubra. Next base: position 84,623 of record NW_025765045.1, on the reverse strand, counting down.
TCGATTCCGCAATCTATCAAAGCAGGTTACTTTACCATCGGGGTGGATGTGCATGTCCCCTCTTCGGTGTTACAAGTGTCAGCATTTCGGACATGGGTCTCATTCATGCCGTAATTCTGCAGTGCGTCATCGTTGTGCAGACAACCATGACGGTACAGACTGTCAGAACGATTTTAAATGTGCAAACTGTGACGGCCTACATGCTGCTTCATCCAGGTCCTGCCCTATATATCAAAGGGAATCGAAAATTATGAAAATCAAATGTGAAAAGAATATTCCTTATCTTGAGGGAAGTCAGTCTTCAACTCAATTAAATATCTCATATTCCGCCGCAGTCACCCGCTCTGCAGAAATGACCTCTACTGCATGTCAGACTGACTTGACTGGGTCAAGTCAGTTCAACCTTTTTCATCAACGTCAGGCATGACACCAACTACCCAAGTAACTCAATCTACGTCTGGTTCCCAGACAGATAAAATTGATTCCGTGATCCCATCTCAAAAGTCTATGTCAAAACCAGCCAGCGACCAACGTCAAAAATAGAAAGGAAAACAACAAACAAAAGACAAACCACCTTCTGTCCCTTTACCTTTAGTCGTTCCAACTCAGAATGCATTTGGACCTCTAGATATGGAGGTTACTCCGTCCTCACAGGACAGGCAGAGGTACAGTTCCTCATACACCCGTCAACGATCGCCAATTGAGCCACCATGACTCAATTGCCGACTTTAATGCAATGGAATTGCAGAGGACTAAGGAATAACTTTAATGAGATACAATTATTAATACAGGATTTTAAAGCATCAGCATTATGTCTACAGGAGACATATATAAAAAATACAGATAAGTTTAATCTACGACAGTACAGTGATTATCACACTTTTTCTCCTATAGGAGATAAAGCAACAGGAGGTGCATCCATTTTGGTACGACAGGGTATAATACATAGCCCTGTCCCTCCTAATACCAATCTCCAAACTGTAGCTGTTCGTATTACACTGCACATGGCACTCACGTTGTGTAGCTTGTATATACCTCCGTGTTCTGATATTCGACTGTCGGATCTTAAGAATCTATATGATCAGCTTCCGAAGCCATGTCTCATCATAGGCGATCTGAACGGTCACAACCCGCTTTGGGGAAGTGACCATACTAATACTAAAGGTAAAATCCTTCAGGATTATATTTCCGACAATCACCTATGTATATATAACGATGATTCTCCCACTTATCTACATCCAGCTACGGGAACATATTCTTCCCTGGATCTGTCAATTGCCGACTCCAGCTTGTATAATGAATTTGAATGGGTGGTCCATGATGACCTATGTGGGAGTGATCACTTCCCCACCATTCTCAAAACAATCAACCCTGGTGATGATCCACCTTTATCGAGAAGGAACTTTGCCAGGGCTGACTGGTCATTATATGAGACTCTGTGTGCTGAACACTTAACTCACGATCGTTTTAGGAACAGTGAAGATCCTATTCGTTTTCTGATATCCTTAATGGCATTGCTGACAAAACAATTCCTCAGTCCTCTGCAGTTCCACATATTCGTAAACCATGGTTCAAAAACGAATATAAACAGGCCAGAAAGTGTAGGAAGAAAGCAGAAAAATATTTTCGCCGACATCCTACTGTCCATAATTTAGACAAAGTTAAAATGTTAAATGCCAAGGCGCGACGCGCTTTTAAACAGAATAAGTGTCAGTCTTGGCGAAACTATGTTTCCAAAATAAATTCGCGCACACCGATGTCAAAGGTGTGGAACATGATACAAAGAATAAAGGGCAAAGGTTCCAAATCTACCGTTCATCATTTAAAGGACGTTGATAATTTGTTAACTGATTAGGCTGACATTGCCAATAAGCTTGGTGAACCTCTCGCCAAACATTCGTCTTCATCCAATTATGTCCCTGAGTTTGAGAAACATCAGAAACAACAGGAGAAAGAAAGAATAAATTTTACCTCAGACAATGGAGAAGACTACAATGAATTATTTTCAATGCATGAGTTACTAGTACGTACTGCCCTTGAGCAAGCTCATGATACAGCAACAGGGGCTGATAATATACACTATAGGCTCTTGAAACATTTACCTGAATCATGTTTGGAAACACTTCTAAATATTTTTGATACAATATGGACTTCAGGGAATTTCCCAACTTCGTGGCGTAAGGCCCTAGTAGTCCCTATACCAAAGCCTGGCCGGGATCATACTGATCCGTCTAATTACAGACCAATCTCTTTAACGAGTTGCGTCTGTAAAACCATGGAACGAATAGTAAATAATAGATTAACATGGTATCTTGAAACCAATAATCTCATAAAAAATATTCAATGTGGTTTCATAAAAAATCGTAGTACCATTGATCATTTGGTACGTTTAGAATCCTTTGTCAAAAATGCAATAGTAACTAAACAACATGCAATATCGATATTCTTTGATCTCGAGAAAGCATACGATACCACCTGGAAGCATGGCATTTTAAAGGATTTACATGATTTTTGTTTAAGGGGTCGTTTACATCTTTTTATATCACAGTTTTTAACAGACAGGCAATTTCAAGTACGAGTGGGTTCAACCCTGTCTGACCATTATAATCAGGATCAGGGTGTCCCACAAGGCAGTATTTTGTCTGTAACATTGTTTAGTATTGAGATCAACAGTTTATCAAACGTTTTAAATGATTCCATTGATGGATCCCATTTAGTGGATGATTTTAACATTTCTTGTCGCGGAAAGAATATGCATACTATTGAACGGCAACTACAGTTGTGTTTAAACAAAATATATAAATGGTGTCTTGAAAACGGCCGTAAATTTTCTAAATCAAAAACTAATTGCATACATTTCTGCCGTAAATATAAACCACATAAAGACCCAGATCTGTTTTTTAATGGCACTCCCATCAAGGTTGTAAAAGAGGCCAAGTTCTTGGGTCTGATTTTCGACTCCCATTTAACCTTTCTTCTGCATATTAAATCCCTAAACACTAAATGCCTGAAGGCACGATTTAGTGAAAGTCGTTTCTTATTCAAAGTGGGGAGGGGACCAAACTACCCTCCTACACCTATATAGATCACTGGTCCGCTCGAAGCTTGATTATGGCTCCATCGTATATGGTGGAGCCTGTGAAAGCAACCTAAAACTATTAGATTCTGTCCACCACCAAGGTCTGAGACTTTGTCTTGGGTCATTCAGAACATCTCCCGTTGACAGTCTCTACGTCGAGGCAGATGAACCATCTCTTACCCAACGCCGTATAAAATTATCATTACAATATATTACCAAACTATATTCTAACGAGTCTAATCCCGCATTTCACTGCATTTTTAATCCTCTTTATGAGGATTTGTACAACAAGAAATCTTCTCTTGTTCCGCCTCTTGGGCTCAGGATTTAGCCATTCATTACTGCTGCCGGCATTGAGCTGGAAAATATATCTCCTTCCCGTCTTCTTTCTTCTCCTTCTTGGCAGTTGGTTAGGCCACAAGTCGACCTAACACTCACTAAATTTAAAAAATCAGAAACTTATGACTTACTTTATAAACAAGAATATAATCAATTAAAAAGTAAATATAATACATATATATCCTTATTTACAGGTGGGTCCAAGGATGGTGGCGCGGTGGCTTGTGCCACTGTCATTGGGTCCAAAACAATATCTTCCAGATTACCCAATGACAGTTCAATTTTCACAGCAGAAGCAAACGCAATACTCACAGCTCTTAAATATATAAATAGACACCCTAAATATCAACAATATACATGTATAATATTTTCTTACTCTCTTTTGCCTTCAGGCGATTAAAAATATTTCTTTTAATAGAAATCATTGAATTATATAATGATCTTGCAACTGGCCACTACGACATCATCCTCTGTTGGTTACCCAGCCACGTTAAGTTGCATTTCTGGGATAACAATGGCCGATTTTGCTGGCCAAGGCAGCACTCAACAAATCTGTGACACCACTTCTTATCCCATACTCTGATTATACAGCTAGCATTAGAACTTACATCCGTGATCTGATGCAAAAGAAGTGGGACACCCAAGTAGGTATCAATAAATTACATGCAATAATACCAACTATCGGTTACACCTACTTGGGTTGTCAGTCCAGATTTGAAGACTGACTGACTGAGTTTAGTTTTCGCCGCTTTTAGCAATATTCCAGCAATATCACGGCGGGGGACACCAGAAATGGGCATAACACATTGTGCCCATGTGGGGAATCGAACCAGGGTCTTCGGCGTGACGAGCCAACGCTTTAACCACTAGGCTACCCCACCGCCCCAGATTTGAAGAGGTCATCATACGACGATGTCGTATTGGCCACACAAGATACACTCACGAGAACCTATTGAAAGGTGAGGATCCTCCGTGTTGTATCCCTTGTGATGAAAGAATCACGGTCAAGCATGTCCTGCTTGACTATGTTGAAAATTCCATCACAAGGGATATCTATTTTAAATCACGAACTATAAATGATCTTTTTAGTAATGTCAGTTCTCATTTAATTATTGCATTTTTAACAAAATTTAGATTTGTTAAATGATTTGGAAATAGATAATTGGTATTTTAAACATGGTAGTATAAATTTGCAACTGCGATTTTTAGTGGCTGTATCCTCGAAGGGGGTCAAAGTATCGTAAAATTATTGTCCTCCTGAGAGGGTACGTAAGTCCCAAAACTTTCAAAGTTAAATTTTTGCTTACCCGATTGTTAAACGTAGTATATTTGTTCCTTTAAAATTCGGTTAAACTTGTCCCACAATCGCCAGCGGCTGAAGGGATGGTGTAAATCCAACTAGGGTCCATGCAGGTAGCAAAGGCACTGTAAGTCCCCATGGTCCCTAGTATGGCGATCTATAGCCCATTTTTACATTGTATTGTCCAGAAATAATTTTCTACTTTTAAAGATATAGCTAGCTAGTTTTAACTCAATCTGTGATAATCTAGTGGTTTTACTGCCCTTCGTTGACAGGGTTGTATCTATTATATGAATGTTTTATGAATTTAGAACTAGTTTTAGTCACGATATGGCTGAAATATTGCCGACTTTAAATCTTAACTCACTCACTCACTCAACTTCAGAAACCCGTGAAGGTCAGGGTTAGAATGAACCTTCAGTAACCCATGCTGGTCGTAAGAGGCGACTAACGGGATCGGGTGGTCAGGCTCGCTGACTTAGTTGACACATGGCATTGGTTTCCAATTGCGCAGATCGATGCTCATGTTGTTGATCACCGGATTGTCTGGTCCAGACTCGATTATTTACAGACCGCCGCCATATAGCTGGAATATTGCTAAGTGCGGCGTAAAACTGAACTCACTCACTCACACAGAAAACACTTAAAATCAAAACTGTACCCCGCGGTATTAAATTTTCTTGCTCATTGATGTTTGAGATTTTGTTGAGATGTGTTGGGACCCTTCCAAAATATCATCCATTTCAAAGAGTTTCTTCTTTGGCAGTTCTAACAAGTCTGAAAGAATCCATTATCACCAAAACCCACGAAACAACAAAACCCATTTAACCTAATCTTCATTTATAGTAATCTAAAAGTGAATTCGTTATGACCAAATATAAATCCCATCGTGGTTCTAAACTGTTATCCTTATTTCTGTGATAGTTGTCAGAAATTCGAAATACTGTGACCAGTTAATTAAGTGACCCGTGAAGATCCGGGTTAGAAGTGATCTTCAGTAACCCATGCTTGTTGTAGAAGGCGACTAACGGGATCGGGTGGTCAGGCTCACTGACTTGGTTGACACATGTCATCGTATCGATCACTTGATTGTCTGGTCCAGACTCGATTATTTACAGACCGCCGCCATATAGCTGGAATATTGCTGAATGCGGCGTAAAACTAAACTCACTCACTCACTCACAAGTTGAGGGTTCGTTGTGTGTAGTAGATTCTTTGCGTCTTGATACACGACTACTTGATACGGTGGCCGACCTGACCACGTGGACCCATGAGCCACATCTCAAAGTCAGCTGCTTGTTGGAATTCTAGATTGACATATTAATATGTTGCTACATCGGCACCATTCATGTATGGGCTATTGAATTTTAAAGTATAAGCTGTGTCAGTGACTCTCCTTCACGCCCAACAAACAAGGGAATTACAGAAATGAACATAGTTAAGCTCTCCTTCGCTGTCGATTGTGTGACAGTAGTTGATCCACAGGCACAACACAATTAATTCACTCTCCCTCATGATTAACCAATAATCAGTAGATTTCAGTATCACAAGGTAATTGCCGTACTTAAAGATTCATTCCGCCATCGATCGTCTGACATTTCACTCTATCCTAGAGCCCCGAGTTAACCACCCTCTCCTCCCCATCGCACATCATCAACAGCTCGTTCCTGGACACCATTATCCACAATCTAATTGTCCAACACCGCAAACCCTGTGCCACCTTTTAAAATCAAATTTCAGTTGAAAGCGAACATGTTCGATTCCTGCTGGCTTTTATTATAAACGTAACTTTCATCAAACAACCCTTTTGCTATTTCCAGAGTACGGTAGATGGTGACCATTAGCTACAAGAATACATGTAATGGCTCTTCGGCGAATTGTACACCAACGTGAAAGTGGAATTAGCCTGTAATGATAAGTTGTAACCTGATTGCCTCTAAAATCGGAAGATTGGTGGCTGAATTTGTTTAATGAATGCCGAGACCATGAAAAGTAGCTTTCGGTTCATTTAACATAGCAGATACATTTCTCTATGATTATGTGATGCACTGTTTGAAATGATATTTAAGATGAAACTATACTGACAACCTCAAAGTATCAGAATCAGTGTTAAGTGAACACATTTGGATGTATTCTAAACAAATACCTGATCATGAGAAATGTCAAAGGAAATTCTGCACTGGTAGTGGTATAATGCTGGAGCTTAATTAAACCACTGCTTGTATTCAATACTTATATACACAAAGTCGGGTTATTGTAATAGATAAACAACAAACAGATTGAGTGTTAAACTTTTACTGTCGAGTGAAACATTGTTGTATTAAATGACACATGTTTAAAGGTATGGTAACGATCAACAGTCCAAAAGATTGTGCATATGTTATATCCAAATGATTATGAGTCGTTTCACAAGCAGGTGCACATGGTCAGTAGCGAGTGTGTCCATCTTGTGCATTGTTGTAGGACTGGCACCTTCGCCTCAGCGTCGATAAACGTAGTGGGGAAGATCAATCCTTATCCGACGAAAGATTAGGTATGTTCCTTACCCCATGCTAGTATAAAGCACCCACCTCGAAAAAAATAAACTTCCAGAATATAGGACACGATGTAACATTCGTGTGTGCACCTGCAGACACGTGTCCTGTACCAGCTAGTTGAAGAAGAAAATGTGACCCATCGGTGAAGATCGCAATGGTCATCCACTGTCAACGTGGACGTCCATGTTCTGGTGTCAGAATTGGCTGACGGTACTGGTCTGTGCGTCTTGCGCGGATGCCGTGGACGCCAAGACGCCGTTTAAATGTTCTCGCAGATCGACATCTGCCTGGTATAGTAAGGGTTGTTGGCTTGAACCTGTGATGGAGGTGCGTGGTTAAATCTATCAGTCTAGACGTGGAGTCGTTACTGGTTTTCTGACTTATGCACTGCTAAATGTAAGTGGCGTCTTAGGGTCTGTTGTCTGGCCTTTTAAAGTAAACATTGCTGGTCATTGTTCTGGATAATGTAAACTTTCGTCCAGTTCAAGCAACAATTGCTTGGTTGTAGCAACAACTTTGGAGCATATATGATATAGGTGATGACGTTTTGTGTATTTCCATATAGAGATATAGGGCTAAAGATATGTGTTAACCACAAAACTAACCCATGGAACGGTAGTAGTAACATGTTGCATGCATCCTTCTTTGGCATTGTTCAAATTGCATAAATGAATATTACGTCCAATTATAAAATCACAATGTGAATGTGTCTATAAGCTTCGTCACTACAGCGTACATGTATGTGGTTGGTTTAACATAACATACAATTCTTCTAACTAATCCATTAGAGGTGACTTTGTGACACTTGTTGCCGATAACATAAAGAAAATAAGTTTCTATAAGGGACCATTTGGAAGCATACGGTCGCCGCATTCCATAACTGAATTTTAACTCGGCAATCAAGCTGTTGATGTTGTAAGCCCCAATACATAGACATCGTCAACCAGTCTCACCGCCATTATGATCCATCTGGTCACTTTATACGGCAAACGTAGCTTGCTGGATACCTATTCCAACCATGACTACCCACGGGTTTCACGCTGAGTGCATGTTGTCTGTTCCCATGTGGATGATTACATGATATAAGGCATGTGGTTTGTGATAAAGCTAAAGGCATCCATAATTCCATAACATTAAATTCACAGAGTGCTACACTATTACTGCCAATGGATCCGTGTTCATTTTTTTTGTCCTTCTGAACTCTCTAGGATGTATGCAATCCGTGGTGTTTGCATACTTTAGATCTCATATCTACTTGGATTTGGGATGACCTTGAACGATAATTTACCGTGACATGTAAGACATGTTGGGGATATGTGGTCTTCAGCAACCCAAGGTTTGTTGTAAGACTTACGATTAACAGGATTGAGTGGTCGTGGCTTTGTTGTTGCACGTCATCGTATCCCATGTATAGATTAACGGCCATGGTGTCAATCATTTGATTGTCCTTTCCCGAATCGACTTTTTACAGATCGCGTCATCAACACACTGTGACATGTTCCTGTGGTGATCATTAACGAGCTTCTATAACTTGACACATGATATATGTCTTAATAGTCTGCTCTGAAATATACAATACACGTCTTATGACGTCTACGTTCTGCACATGACCACCTCCGTGGTGTAGTGGTTAGAGCGTCCGCCCGGAGAGCGGAAGGTCGCGGGTTCCATCCCTGACCGCGTCATACCAAAAGACGTTAAAATATGGTACTTGTTGGTCCCTGCCTGGCGCTCGGCGTTCATGGGTACAACAAGGACTGGTCGGCTTGGAGTCAGTATAATGTGTCTGAGTGGGGTATTCATGCTTCACTGCGGCATGGTATCTCAGTGGGCTAGCTCTATAAACCAGCTTAAGTCTGGGCAAGTACAAGCAGCCGCACATACACATACACACGCATGCACGTCGTCATATGAGCGAAATATTCTCAAGCACGACGTAAAGCCCAATTTCACCTCACCTCACGTTCTGCACATTGATGACAACAAAGTGTTATCAGTATAACAATGTGTGATCGATCATTGGCTGCTCTCTTACTGGACATGTGTGTATGGTTAGAAATAGTATGTCTTGTGAATGCTGCAATTGGACATTATTACTGAGGATACTATGAATACTTTGGGTGTTATAAATAATAGGCTGGGTGATATCTCCATCGGGCACTTACAAAGCGGGCACTTACAAAATGCAGTGTCCATTTATACGAAGACGTTGGCGACACTGGATTTCCTTTCCATCAGAGGAGATCAGAGCATCACTCAACAAGACATCTCAAATGAATCAATATTTTCTCTGGCACAGTCACAATCGTGATGGTACTTAAGCAACATGACCCGGTCTTGGCATGAAACTGTCATTTTTGTCACTTCACGTGGCAAGGTCAGGTTGCCAATCGTAATCTTATAAGTACACTGATCTTTTTTAATATGATTTATCGTACACAAATAGAATGTTCTTGCTGAATGAAATGCATAGAAAAGTGAAAGAAGAGGCCCTGAAATGTGCAGAGAAAGGTTCCGCTTTCAGTTAGGGCAACCCCTACAGGTTCTTTAAATCAATCAATAAATGGTGTGTTATACAAGACATTTGTGTATTTGATCAGATTTGTTTTACACAGCACCGAAGACATACCGTGAAGGCAGCCATGGTCGTTACTGTGGGACAAAGGAGTCGTTAACTTCCATACTGCTCCAAATTTGAATGCAAGAAGATATTGACTTCCCTCATACATGTACATGTAAACCAAGTTACATAATCTGACGGTTGGCATTGAATGACTTAACGAGTTTCATCGAACCCACACCCTCAGAGTAAGGCAAAATGTGCTTGTCGACGGCCTTCGACGAGACAAAGGTGCTGTTGAGACCATGTGATCCTCCATAGTCCCCTCTCTACAGCTACCATGGCGCAAGAGAGTGGTTAGTAATTGTAAGTGTAGTGAACTGTTACAGTTGGACATGTGCAGTAACGAGACTATGATAAGTCGGTGTGGGAAGGATAAGTCCATGAACTGAAACAACTTCCTGTCACCTGGCGGGTATGAGGAGATTAATGTGAGAGTGAGTGAGTGAGTGAATTAGTTTTACGCCGTACTCAGCAATATTTCAGCTATATTGCGGCGGTCTGTAAATAATCGAGTCTGGACCAGACAATCCAGTGATCAACAACATGAGTATCGATCAATTGGGAACCGAGATGTGTCAACCAAGCCAGCGAGCCTGACCACCCGATCCCGTTAGTCGCCTCTTACGACAAGCATGGGTTACTGAAGGTTCATTCTAACCAGGACTTTCACGGGTAAGGAGATTAAAAATCAACATTTATTACCATGAGCATGTTGGGGGACACCAGTTTTCACATCCATCAAAGGGAGCATTACTCAACGTGACTGCCGAAAATGATCAATATTTTCGCTCTGATTGACCCATGTTCGTAATCGTAGTGGTACCTGAGGCACGTGTCCTGGTCTTCGTATAAAACAGATTAATAAGTATTATCCATTCCCTTGACTCGGTTGATCCTAATCTTATAAGTCCATTGATTTCTTATGTGAATTATCTTGGCGACACAGCAAAATTGATGGAAGAGTCCTTGCATGGCACGGAGAAAGGACTCAGTACCTCGCTTCTAAAAGGTTCCCTCAACACAATCAATATATGCAATGTTATCCGTTGCATTACCTTGTTCAACAATATATGATCAGCTTTGCTTTGCATGTCACTGAACACACCATGAAAACTGACCATGGAACTCGGAAAAGAAGCTATTGTCTTTTACTGTGGGACAAAAATACATCAAATTTTCCTCATATATAGACATGCAAACCAGGTTATGCAATCAAACGGAGGTGATTGAATGAAGGAATTAATGCAAAATAACCCTTGAGCAGGGTTCAGCACAATTACATTGAAGTAAGACCTAAGAAACTAAACCACGGATGCCTTTTTTTGCAACAACATTAACTGTCTCTACTGCGAGTTGTTAATGTAATTTACTGCCGAGATAAGACAGTGGGGCCACCTCCAGCAGGCAACGTGTTCCATTATCGGTTCCCAGAGGAACATAACTTACTGGAAATGCAAAAAGGTAGTTCATCACGGAAGAACACATGCCTAAAGGATTCATTAACACAATAACGTGCAGTAAATCGTCTCTTCTGAGTGACATTCACATGGGCTGAAAAGGATGTTAGTTTGACGTATTGCCAGGGATCAATCGGCAATTTTATTATAAAATCCAGTATATTGACGTGAGATGCAGAAACCAAATCCAGTTGCAGTTTGTACATTACATTATAAAACACATCTACTTCTGTTAGGTTCTGTTATTTACGCCCTTCTCCAATTTATCTGCGAACTGAAATAGCATCATGGAAATCCTGTATTCCCTCGAAAGGAATCAATTGAAGATTTTCTTCTTATTATTTCTTGTTTGGAAGCTGGATTAAGACAACGTGCACCACAGGCTGATACCAGGGAATAATTATTGCTCAAGACACAGTCCAAGAACATTTGCAACAAGCAATCAGGCAAGAAAAGTATTATTTTAGAAAGGACTTCCCTTCCTCCGTAGTCAAACGAAACTGCTAGCGTTATGTCAGAATGGAAATATAACGTTACACATCTAATGCTGTGAGAACATTGTATCTGTGATAGCCTCAACACATCTTTATGGTCGTGGCTTACCAGTTGATTCCATCATTGGACTCTGTGTACAACCTATATATGATACATACATGTATGAATCACAAAGTGATCAGATATACATATCGCTTGGTTGCAATAATAACCGTGTTTGCACATGCATTTAACCAGTTAAGGGAACAATGAACAATATTACTCCCCAAAACTCCCACATTATGGCCCTAACACTTCTGTCAAGGTCAGCATGAAATTCAGCCTTTGAGAGACATTTCATTCAAGGAACCTTGTCTTGAATTGGTATTTCTGCCTTGCCTTGCACTGACTGCAGAATTACTGTACTAATTTTTTGATATTTTAAAACAAAACTACCCCTCTGTCGTAAGCATCCTAAAGTACACTATTAATAACGTTCAGTGTATAACAATTATCAATACATAATACTCTGTCTAAATCAGATCTGCCAGCTTCATGGCTCACCCAGAGCCAGATTATGCCCTTATTTGTTAACCAAACTGATCAAATCCAAAATTGTACTGGGCCCTTTCTCAACAACAGATTAATATGTCTACAATTCCCAAAATAGGAAAAGAACTGTGGTCTTTATTCAAACGAACTGAAATGTTAGCCGGGTTGATTTGCCAGGCTTAATATTTAATGAATAGTAGCTGGGGACCTAACAACATTCATGTGATGATGAAAGAGTTCTATTTAACTTTAATCTATGGTAACTCCTAACACCCTATGGTCTTGATGCCAGTAACCCCACCATCTAATCAGGATTTAGTTGAAATGTCTGATATCTGAAGACACTATTGTAAGCTTCCAAGACCAGATCACAGACGCCCTCAGTCGTGGCTGATATGAATAAATGAAATGTACATAGTGTATCAAAGGATTCTCAGCCGATACAGTTGTTTGACAAGGAGCATAGACGAGAGCTGTTGGGTGTCTGGGTGTAAACTGTAAACACTATGGTCCTCACATGTTGCTGTGTCTTTGATTTGTTAGCAGATGTCTGACTTCTTGTGTTCTTGAATATCTAAGAAAGCAAATCGATAATGGACTTGGAGGTTCTAATATTGGAGGAATGAGACCATGCTGTGATAACATTACTTGTACATGTTGTTAATAATTATACTGGGCATAGTTTACGGTCCCTCTTAATTGGAATACTTTGAGTGAGTGAGTTAAAATTTTAGGAGCACCTTAATATGAAATATGTTGATACTTTAAATGCTCTAACGTTACAGATTATTCATGCTCGTGATGTTGTTACGGTTAAACATTTGCCGTGACAAAAGGTTTAAGAGTCCCCTTTGAACACAGACAAGTCTACAATATTCAATAATATATTGAACAAACAATGAGCAAGCAACAATGAATGACAATACAGATTTTTAGTACAATGCAATTAAGTCACAAATCTAAAATATTGGGTCACAAATATAAAATATCAACTCACCAGAGTCTTGATATTTACAGTGAGAACAGATATACTGGTTGAAGGTTGTTTACAATCACAGCAGTTGAGTAGACAAGCACGGTCGGTCTTGAAACGTTGATCAGCCTGACGATGGCAGACAGATGTGTATAATTCCAGTCATGTAATAAGTCCGATCGCACAACTCAACAACCAGCTTTTATATAGCTCTTACATAGTTTCTGAGCATTCTAGCAAAGCTAGGCTCCATCATTATTCTTTGAGAACGTTATGGAACCATGTGGAACACAAAGCATGATGAAAGTCAAAACAAAATAAAAACGCAGTCAAGGGAGGCAACTCTGAAGCGCTATTCAAAAGGCATGCCGCTACAATTACTATTGCCATTAAACATATATGATGCGAGATGCGAGCCAAACCCACACTCAAAACTTTAAACATTGTGACCCATAATAACTAGCACTTAATCAATGTGATCAGTTGTTTGTGATCTATTGCCCGTTTCTATTTTGTACTGTCTCTACTGATTTAATTTTATGATAGGGTACTAGTTTTAAATTTATATCTGTGATGCTCTAGTATTTTTACTATCCTTCGATGACAGGCTTTTATGTTCTAAATTTATTGGGTTTTTAATATTGATATAAATTACCTTGTTCTCGTCACAATATGGCTGAAATATATATTCTTTTATATATTGTTTGATTTAGAGAATATGCCCTGTCCAGTATCGTTTTATATTTGATGTGATGTAACATGCTTTTTGCGACATAATGGATACTGTTTGTGCTTTGCGCTACAATTTACTCATCTATCTGTTTCGTATTTGAATGATAACGATTCACAACGAATACATTGGTAACAAAACTGCATGATGACAGGGGTGACTTCAACTTCCGACAGGTCAACTTTCCTTATATGATGGACATGTGGAGGTATTTCGATGGTATCATACCTCTTTGTAATAAAAAGTATATGATTTTGTCAGAATCGAACACTGGACTCATCTTTTAGTAGAGATGATAAACAAGCGGAATAGTTCTACACATATACATCTTCGTTAATATACTACTCAAAAGACTTTAAGGGTCAAAAGTAGATTTCAGCAAGTAATTTAAGCATAACTAACATGTAAAACAGAATTTCCAAGCATGAATATGGTTCATATTCGTTTATGCTGTCCTAAAGCTAAGCACTGTGGGCAAAACATGTGATCTATGCAAACACAACCATTGTGATAATCCGTTGAAAATTGACCAATTTGATTTGAAAGAAAGGGTCAACAAAACCGTTTGCATCGCACGAACACAACGTTGCCTGGACTTTGTGAGGTCGCTTCGTTATTGCACGTGAAGTCCACACAATATAATAGCATGCGAGCGTGTCTGTTTGTAAAAGGATGTATGTTTAATTAAGAAAGTATTGAATTGACTATAAATATTGTAACTGCCGCAAACACAAGAAATCTACTTTCGAAACATTAAGGGAATGCAAGGTTCCTCTTTAATACCGAAAACGATATTTGAAAGTTCAGTGTTCGTTATCTCATAGTCTAAGTCACACTATTACATCATGATTACATGTTCAGATACGTTTCATGTCAAGCAATATCCCAACAGATCAAGCCTTTGGTGTTATCATTTCACAACATTTAAGGATTGTTATCAGGATTTCAAAGAGCGTCATACCACTCTTGCTCAGAAGTTGTTTGATCAAGGTTACAACATTCAGCTTCAGTGAAGCTTTCACGAAGTTTTATGATAGTCATCTGGAGGACATTTCGAACTTTGATACCTGAGTGACAAAAATGATGTCCGATGCAATTCCCTATTTTGACTTATACCATACGTTCCCGAATTTTTTCAGGTGAACAATTGACTAGACTTAGCATATGTTTATGACAGGTGCCACCGGTGGGGCAGGATACGCTCACCTTTTCGCGAACACCTGGTATCATCCCCATTTCACTGTGATTCATAAATACATGCTCTGTCATCGTATCACATGTTGACAATCACTGGAGTGTCCAGTCCAGAATCGATTCGTTGACAAACAACATGATGCAGCTGTAATGCTGTTGAAACAAATATATGCTCATGATATAGGCACAATTGTACAATCGACTGTGCTTTTAGCAGAGATATCTTATGAATATGGAAAAGGTTTTGTCGCTTTTATTCACATATACGTCCGCAGCGTGATTGATGACGAAATGCTTCAATCAAAGAATAACAATGTTTGTTTTTGTTTATACTTAAGGCCCCACTCAGCAACGTGGCTGCTATAGGGCATTATAGGTTGTTCACTGGTCACGAGGGGGCATGGGTTGATGGCTCAGGGAACATAAACAAACATCGAGGGTACATCAACCCATGGGCGCCGACGGAACAGTGAACAACGTATTTATCTTACCGAACACCTTAATGTTAATTTTGAATTGTTTGAAGCACGGGTACAAATCTTTTTAGAGCCATCGCTAGATTTTGCTGATAAGAAAAAACAGATTTAGAGTGATCTCCCTTCCATCCATTTGCATTCGCAAAACATCGGTAATTTCCGTACATCATACGTGATTCAATTTTATTCGAGATAAAGATTTACTACCACGAAGTACCAAATGAGTTGCCATTGACAGCGGGGTACATTGAAATGTTACTCGCTTGTAAGCGGGGTACATTGAAAATAATAGAAGAGCGCTCAGCCATTCAGAACGCGACATTTATGTGTGAGGTAAGATAATATATAAAACAATCCAGTGATTAGTAACATGAGCGACAAGCATCAACCAAGTCAGCAAGCCTGGCTCCTCCATCCCGGCAGTCCCGTATTTGGACATGCGTGGGTTGCTGAACACCAATTTTATTCTTCATAGGTTTTAGAGATCAATGACGGACAGGAGCAATGTGATGTATTCCAATACGGTTGCTGTTTCAACAAATATTTCACACTGTTTACTGGTCTTGCAAACTGTCTTAATTGTGATTATTGGCGTTTCCAGTGATTGCCGACTAACAAGCATCAAGCATAGCGACGGCTTGAAGTAATACACTATATCAACATCCACTATTTTGGGATAAGATAATAATAATTAGTTGTCGGTATCACAAGGAAATTGTGAGAGTAGTCAGTTACTGGAAGTACATGGACAGAAAGGCAAAAGGTTTTGCAGATTTACTTTGACATGTGGATGTGGTAAAAGGGCTCCGTTGTATGACGTTTACAAATCTGTCCATCATGAAGTGCACATGCGGAAAGAAACCTATACATCGCGATCGGTTACTGATACTGATGTGAGAGGCGTCACTGGGTGACCTTCAAATGCATCCAAACTAAAAGAAGCTGGGAATGGTCAAATGCATCCAAATAAAAAGTAACCTCAAAAATTTCCTTAACCTGTTCACCATCGTGAAATTACGAGCAAAGTAACCAGTGTCAAATCCGTTTCAAATGGTTCTGTAGGTCTATTAATCACCTTGGTTGTTAAAGTTGCCAATCAATAATCTATCACAATTATATTGGTTTTCGTATGTGAATTATACGAATTAACTAGGGGGGGCTATGCCGTTACTGTCGTTATTTGACGGTTGTGTTCCATCTAACTGAGAACCCTGTTCATCTTTTCATTTTGGAAAAGACGTCATCTAGAGAATTCGAACGTGAAGTCAAACGTATTACAACAGCGTTTTCCCTTTCAGTGTAACCTCTTGGCTCAGACCCTACCTGGGTACAATGTGTGAAGACAATTGCTGGTGTTCCCTCGCCGTGATATTAGTGGAATATTGCTAAAAGCGGCGTAAAACCCAACTCACTCACTTGGCTCAGAAGCTGACAAAACTGTCTGTGCAATACTTTCCGTCTTGAAAATCTGAAAGTATTCCATTTTAACAGAAACCAAACTATATTTATGATACAGTTGCTTCAAAAATAATCCGCGATATTACAACCTGGTAACGTGTCAGTTAAGTCCCAAAACTTTGAAGGTCTTTTTGACATAACATTTGTTACTCACACTAATAATCTCACAGCAGCAGAGATCAGCAAATTGGGATACAAACAAAGCTGAATACAACCCGCACTTATCAAATACAGCCCTTGATATATTAACTCAAACATTAGCTGCCACTATGACTACAAATGCAGGTTTAATCCCATAACAATACCCTTGATATCCAAACATTAGCTGCCACTATGACTACAAATACATGTTTAATCCCATAACAATACCCTGAATCACATTTGCAATGATAACGTAAAGAATGAAAACAACAGAGCCATTCCAACGAAATGACGACGTCATAAACACATGCAAAGGCGTGTCAATTGTTCATCTGAAACACCGGGAGATGTAGTACAAGTACAAATTAGGAAAAGAACCAGACTTGTGGAAACACCACAGATGGTTTCGCCGTTCTCATCTATTTCTCTCACAGTGGTGCACAAGTGTGCAAGTTTATGAAAGGTTATTTTCACTTAGATCTCCCTTGGAGGTTAAGAAAGATGGAGTCTCTATAATATAATTCAAATACGATGTCAGATTGTGTAACGCAGTTTGTGTTTTTGATATAATCTATAAGCCAAGACCGTGTACAATCCGTATACTACACACTTAAGATAATACTCTATTTTGTTAATCATGAAGACTTTAAAAGTAGCCAGAAAGTAATGTTACAACAATCAGTATTGGCAGGACGAACATAACACAGGAGTAAATATTGATCTTCATCATAACCAGCCATACCACGACCACATGCCATGGCAACAACTTTCTATGTCCGTACTCTTTGGCTGAACAAAAGTATGAAATCGTGGTAATATATATTGTTAGATATACAGGATTCTAAGTCACGGTTGTAGGTGTCTCGTCGACTTGGTCCTCTCGCTCCCGCTGTAAATCGGGAATACATGTCATGCTGTGTACATGGTTCTTAAACTCTTCTAACTTAATATATCTGGTATTTGTTTGAATTTATTCAGGAAGCGAGCTTCCCGAACTCAAACCCATCAGAACAGGCATGTCACCGACGAAAAAGTGGGAATCCACAGTCACCGAATCATAGTGCGAAAAAGGAGAGCAATTGTGCAAAGCCTTCAGTTACTGTACGTTTAGCACAGTGGTTACACTTACTTGGTTTAATGTAATAATGTGGTGGCATTTCTTTAAGAAACATCATGTATTCCAGGTGTAACATTGTTTTAAAAAGTGTGTTTTGAAACATCATACCCTCCTACCCGAATATAAGGCAAACCATTTAACGGGATGAGGTTGTGTTTGGTTTGAATCTGCTTCACCGTTCTCTATCATCATGTGTTATCTTCTTTGAGTGGCATGTTTAGAAGTTGGAGTTGTGTTGCCTGACATGAATGTCCACATGCCATCCTAACTCTTTGGGCCTTTCGTCATATGCGATTTGAAACAATCAAACAAAATATGCAATTTGGACTCATTTTACACCTATCAAGTTGTCTGAGGTCTTCCTAAAAACACCCTCAGTAACGGTATCACAAGGTTTTATTCAAGGAACCGTATTCTCTCACTGCGAGTGATTGTAAGTGTTATTGATCTCTGCGTCTCCAGAGCTCGATGTTTTATTGCCATTCGTCTGTTGGCCAGCAAACCGATAGCCGGAATTAGTGTAATGTGGTGAACAATCTATTTGTTGAGAATCCTAGTGGTGCCAAGATTAAGTCCACAACATTAGCACCACGAGTTGGCAAAGTCCAAGACCATTGTTTCTGTGTAATGTCTAACTCGCAAACGGTTAGCCCCAGACCGACATAATGGTTGATTTTCATCAGCGCAATCGTTTATAATTACATTGCTCGGCGTTGCATATAGTAAAATAGTACTAAATAAAATAATCTAATCAAACGTCACAGTAAATTAACTCTTAGAGTTCCTTATGAAGTCAAATGTTTGATAAATTAATGTCTTAGAGTTCCTTATGAAGTCAAATGACTTAAAGGTAGAGGGCGCGGGAAGTTACTCTTCCCGACATATGCCGTCATATAGATTCACTTGAGCGTATGAGTTCATGATGCAAGGAATTTGCAAAATTTTCCGAATCATAGAATAATTTCTGAAAGTGACTTCATATAAATGATTGCTTAATGGTAGAGGGCGTACTTCTAAAGCCGCTCTCACTCCACTTATATCTTATGAACAGTAAACGGTTGAATGTCTGGTCCAGTCGATAATTTACATATTGCCGTCATATAGCCTTAATGGTTTAAAGTGTTCAATCGTCATCGATTGCCCACATATTGTCCCCGACTGGAATATCGCTAAACAAACCCAAGTCATATACTATGTAATTGCAACTGATGCCTGTTCATTGAATGAGGCGAGTTGTAAAGTTCTGCTGACTCACCGATGTGACTTAGATTGGACAGAAACCTCATTTTCGTCCATGCGTTCATGTTCACTCATAGCAAAGATATCATTCAAACTCGGAACACGTATACCACCCCTCTTAACATCTTTTTGACGAACCACAAATCATGCCTCTTGTCACGATATGGCTGCAATATTGCCGATGTGACGCTAAATAATAACTCACTCACTCACAAATCATGCCAAAACAATAGCTCATGCAATCAAATTTCGTGGGCTGTAACGCCTCAGTAATTAGAAAGAGTCGAGACGACATCAGCCGGGACTGGATACGTGTACTTTTATGTAATGGACTCCTGAGATTTATTTGTATATTTCCCATGATACGTTAGCGTGAAGATAGGAACAACATATATAAATTAGGATTACCTTCACAGAGAAATTACGTATTTACTTATTTATCTTTCAGTATTTTCTTCCTTAGCTTTTATGTTTTTTCGGGTTCAAGATTAACAGCCAAGCGTTGTGACCTATGAAGGTCTGGGTTAAAACTGATCTTCAGCAACCCATTCTTGTCGCAGGAGGTAACTGACGAAACCGGGAGGTCAGGCTCGCTGACTTGGTTTACGCATGTTCTAATACCCCATTTGCGTAGATCAAATCAGTCGATTGAGTTATAAGTGGAAATCCTTTTTGACATTCTGTTTTGGGTAGTTGAGCTTCAGAGAACACCTCTTGTTTTAGTCACGATATTGCCAAAGAGACTTTAAATTTTAACTCACTCACTCAGAGAACACCGAAAATCTAAACTGGATCCCTGGTTTTACAACGTATTATTGCCCTTCTTTGTAATGTAGTTGAGATGTGTTGAGAAATTGGCAAAAACCTTTCCAAACTATCCCAAATTTCAAAGAGTTACAACAGTTTTGAAAGAAACGACGGTGATCAAAACGTAGGGAACAACCAAACTCATCCAAACTAGTCTTCATTTTAAATCTTCGATATATAAAACCAATTCGACCTGTGAGGGTCCGGGCTAGAATCGATCTTCAGTAACCCATGTTTGTCGTAAGAGGTGACTAATGGGATCGGGTGGTCAGGCTCGCTGAGTGAGTGAGAGGGAGTTAAAATTTAAAGTCACTTTGGCAATATTTCAGCCATATTGTGACTAAATCAAAGTTATACATTAATATAAATGAAAAGGAAATTATAAAACCCTGTCGACGAAGGACAGTAAAACAACTAGATTATCACAGTTAGAAATTTAAAACTAGTAACAAAATCTAAAACATTTTAACTATACAAGCCAATACAATATAAAAACAGGCTGTAGATTGCCAACAACTAAAGGTAGATCACCATACTAGGGACCAAGGGGACTTATAGTACATTTGCTTCCTGCATGGACCCTAGCTGGATTTACATCATCCCTTCAGCTGTTACACACATCTAAGCATACATTACAAATACTCATATTCTACGATTAAAAAAGTGAAGAGTTTAAATTTACTGTGAATGTTTTGGGACTTACGTACCCTCTCAGGAGGACAATAATTTTACAGTACTTTAACCCCTCTTAAGGATACAGCCACTAACAATCAGTGTTATTAATTTAAACTTCCAATCATAAAATATTTATCTATTTACAAATCAGTTAACAAATCTAATTCCTTTAAAAGTGCAATAATTAAACTTATATTATTTATATATATATATATATATATATATATATATATATATATATATATTATATTATATTATATTATATTACATATAACTTATATTATAAAAGATCCTTCATAGTTCGTGATTTGAAACAGATATCCCTTGTGGTGGAATATTCAACACAGTCAAGCAGGACATGCTTGACCGTGATTCTTTCATCACAAGGGATACAAAACGGAGGATCCTCACCTTTCAATAGGTACTCATGAGTATATCTTGTATGGCCAATACGACATCGTCGTATGATGACCTCTTCAAATCTGGACTGACAACCCAAGTAAGTGTAACCAATATAGTGTCCCACGTTTTCTGCATCAGATGACGGATGTAGGTTCTAATGCTAGCTTTGTAATCAGAGTATGGAATAAGAAGTGATGTCACAGATTTGTTATGGGCTGCCTTGGCCGCAGGATCAGCCATTGTGTTCCAAGAAATGCCAACGTGGCTTGGTAACCAACAGAGGACGATGTCGCATTGGCCAGTAGCAAGGTCATTATATAATTCAATGATTTCTATTAAAAGTGGATGTTTACAAGAAAGATTGTAATAGCCGGAGGGCAAGAAAGAGAGTCAGAAAAGATATTATATTGTTTATATTTAGGGTGTCTTTGAATATATTTAAGAGCCGTTAATATGGCGTTTGCTTCTGCTGTAAAATAGAGCTATAATCTGGTATTCTAGAAGATATTGTTCGGGATCCAAATGACAGTGGCACATGCCACTGCGCCACCATCCTTGGACCCATCTGTAAATAAGGATTTGTAAGTATTATATTTACTTTTTAATTGATTATATTCTTGCTTTATATTGTAATGCATTAGTTTCTAATTTTTTATAAGTAGTTAATGTTAGGTCGACTTGTGGCCTAACCAATTGCCAAGGAGGAGAAGAAAGAAGTCGGGAAGGAGCTATATTTTGCAGCTCAATGCCGGCAGCAGCAATAAATGGCTTAATTCTGAGCCCAAGAGGCGGAACATGAGAAGACCTTTTGTTATACAATTCCTCATAAAGAGGGTTAAAGACACAGTTACATGCAGGATTAAACGCACTAGAATATAATTTTGTAATATATTGTAAAGATAGTTTTATTCGGCGGTGGTTAAGAGAAGGCTCATCGGCCTCGACGTAAAGACTGTCAACAGGAGAAGTTCTGAAGGACCCAAGACAAAGTCTAAGACCTAGATGGTGAACTGAATCTAATGTTTTAGGTTGCTTTCGCAGGCTCCATCATATACAATGGAGCCATAATCAAGCTTCGAGCGGACAAGTGATCTGTATAGGTGTAGGAGAGTAGCTTGATCCCCTCCCAACTTTGAATTAGACACGACTTTCAGTAAATCGAGTGCCTTAAGGCATTTAGTTTTTAAGGATTTGATATGCGGAAGAAAAGTTAAATGGGAGTCGAAAATGAGACCCAAGAACTTGGCCTCCTTCACAACTTTGATGGGGGTGCCATTTAAAAAGAGTTCTGGGTCTTTATGAGGCTTATATTTTCTACAGAAGTGTCGACAATTAGTTTTTGATTTAGAAAATTTAAAGCCGTTTTTAAGACACCATTTATTTATTTTGTTTAAACACAACTGCAGTTCTCGTTCTATGGCATGCATATTTTTACCGCGACAAGAAATATTAAAATCATCCACAAAAAGTGATTCATCGATTGAATCAT
Organism: Haliotis rubra; assembly: GCF_003918875.1. Classification (NCBI taxonomy): domain Eukaryota; kingdom Metazoa; phylum Mollusca; class Gastropoda; order Lepetellida; family Haliotidae; genus Haliotis; species Haliotis rubra. The sequence goes on along the minus strand of NW_025765045.1, from coordinate 61,561 downwards.
TTAAAACCTGGGATAAACTGTTGATCTTGATACTGAACGATGTGACAGACAAAATACTGCCTTGTGGGACACCCTGATCCTGATTATAATGGTCAGACAGGGTTGAACCCACTCGGACTTGAAATTGCCAGCCTCTTAAAAACTGTGATTTAAAATGAGGTAAACGACCCCTCAAACCAAAATCATGTAAATCCTTTAAAATGCCATGCTTCCAGGTGGTATCGTACGCTTTCTCGAGATCAAAGAATATCGATACGGCATGTTGTTTAGTTACTATTGCATTTTTAATAAAGGATTCTAAACGTACCAAATGATCAATAGTACTACGATTTTTCCTGAAACCACATTGAATATTTGTGATAAGGTTATCGGTTTCAAGATACCATGTTAATCTGTTATTTACCATTCGTTCCATGGTTTTACAGACACAACTCGTGAAAGAGATTGGTCTGCAATTAGACGGATCAGTATGACCCCGGCCAGGCATAGGAATAGGGACAACAATGGCATTACGCCACGAAGTTGGGAAATTTCCTGAAGTCCATATTTGATCAAATATTTCTAAAAGGATTTCTAAACATGAGTCCGGCAAATTCTTCAAGAGCTGATAGTGAATATTATCAGCTCCTGTTGCTGTATCATGAGCTTGCTCAAGGGCGGTATGGAGCTCATGTAATGAAAACAGTTCGTTATAATCTTCATCATTGTCTGAGTTAACATTTATTCTTTTCTTCTCATGTTGTTTGTGATACTTTTGAAACTCAGGGACATAGTTTGATGAAGATGAATGCCTCGCAAGAGTTTCACCAAGTTTATTTACAATGTCAGTTTTACTAGTTAATAAATTATCACCGTCCTTCAAATGATGAACAGTAGACTCTAGGCAAGTTAACATAATAATTTGAACATTGAGGATAACAAATAACCAAGGCTCAAAATAAACAAATGTGCAGATAATATACTGAAAGCTATTAAAAATGCAATTTGACATTCATACTTTCTTTACTCACACTAATTTCAACATATATAAACCTAACTGGCAGATATGTTTTAAGTGAACATCTGTGAATAATTTCATCTGAAAATGTCCAGTCAACAACAACAGCAGTGACGCAACAGCGACATCACACAAAGGAGGGGGCACTTGCAGTCAATATCGGGTGTGTCCACCGTGCGCTGCAAGACATGCTCGCAGTCTTTGGGGCATTGAAAGACACACATTTCTCAGGAACAGCTGTTGGATGGTTTGCAGCCTCTGATGGTCTGTGGTCTGATCATGACACACACACCACCACCACCACCCCACCCACCCCCACCCTCCAAAACGATCATGTTCAAGGACACAGTTTGGCGCAAGTCTTTCTCCTTTACGTCGATAAATCTGTTGACGTCCATCTGCAAAGGATAAGTTAAACCTGGATTCATCTGAAAAAATGACATCTGGCCATGTCCTGTTGCCAAGATTGGCCCCATTTGCTGCCAATCGCTGTCTGGCAAGTCTGTGGCGATGCAATAAGGTTGGACCACGGTACGGGTTACGACACCGGATGTTGAAGGCAGCAAGGCGTCCTTGCACCTTTTGGGCGCTGAAATGACGTTGACTTGTCCCAATTGTCCTCCTTGCCTAATCATCAGCTGTTTGGAACCGATTTCGCAAGTGTGAAACTCGGATATTGCGGTTTTGTCGAGCTGTTATCACAGGTGGTGCACCAGGTGGCGGACGATCAGCAACACTTCCGAAAACGTTGTCTGAATCGACTTACAGTGGATGGATGCACATTAAAGTGCCTGGCAATCATCACATCTGAAGCACCTTGGCTGACCATACCGATAACCTGATTCCTTTCGTCTTGTGTCAAGTGTGGCATTTTCTCAAAGTGATTGAGTTCCACAATTCCTTGTGCTTTTACAGGGCCTGGGTGCAGGTAATGCATGTGCACAACGTGTTTCATGAATGTGGTTGTGTTTACGAGAAATGTCAAAGGTTCAGTTTTAAGTATCAAAGTTCATGTGAGAGGAATGCTCCGGGACTCGAACTCGAAATGGGCCAGAATAACAGCCTTTTATCCCTACATCCTCTGTATCGCAGGATAAAATCTTCAATAGAACTTTTGTAAGTTTCAGGACAACAAATACCAATTGCGTTTTTAATGGCTTTCAGTATAGATTCACCATGCACAGGGCTTGGCGTGACCAGCCGATTGATACAACCGGGCCAGTTTTACCACCCGTCTAGGTGAAGTAAGGGCCAAAGTGGTGTGTTTGGCAACAGGAACACGGTTCCAGGATCCTATTGCCCTCAACCACCAGACTCCCTTCCTACACGGACACAGGGGCGCAACCCACGGCAAAGGGGTTGGTGGACCAAATATGCCCCCGGGTCCACAAGAGCGTTACCCAGCACCCACCACGAGGAGTTGGCTCTTCACGGGTGTCCAGGCTCGCTGACTTGGTTGACACATGTCATCGGTTCCCAATTGCGCAGATTGATGATCATGCTGTTGATCACTGGATTGTCTGGTCCAGACTCGATTATTTACAGACCGCCGCAATATAACTGGAATATTGCTGAGTGCGGCGTAAAACTACACTCACTCACTCACTAAAGTCAATTCAGTACGACCAAAATAAAAATCCCATCGTGGCTATACCACTTTTTTTATCATTTCTGGGACAGTTTCTGAAAATCAGACTCAGAAAATGATAATGATAATGTTTTGTGAGATGTGGAATAAGAGTTGTATGCTCCCCAGGGAGTTGAGATCAATAATACATTGTGCCGTTTGAGACTGACATCCAATGATCGAAGGAAAACAAAACGCCTTTGAGCAGGTGATCTGGATATTGGCGCTATATAAATATATATAAATATAATAATATAATATAATATATATGTGTACGAGATACGGTGGTCCTACTGACCTCATGTTCCAAGTCAGCTGCTTGCCAGAATCCAATTGTGTATAGTCAGAATCCCAGATAGGTCTCACGATATGATGCTTGTTCAAGTATGTTCTATTGGATTTCAAAGAATAAGACATTTTGGAGGTATGCCAGTTATACAGACGTTCCTTCACACTAACTCAACAAACAAGGGAATTGCAGAAATGAGTATAGTTAAACTCTCCTTTGCTACCGATTATGTGACAGTAGTTGATCCACAGGCACAACACAATTAATTCACTCTCCCTCGTGATTAACCAATAATCAGTAGATTTGAGTTTCACATGGTAATTGTTGTGCTTAAAGATTCACCCCGTCATCGATCGTCTGACAGTTTACTCTATTCCTGAGCCCCGAGCTAACCACACACTCCTCCCCATCGCACATCATCAACAGCTCGTTCCTGGACACCATTATCCACAATCTAATTGTCCAGCACGGCAAGCGCTATGTCGCCTTTTAAAATCAAATTTCAGCTGAAAGCGAAAATTGTCGATCACTGCTACCTTTCATTATGATCGTAAATTTACCAAACAACTCTTCTGCTATTTCAACAGGACTGTGTTTGGTGAGTATTAGTTTCAAGAATGCACGCAATGGGCACTTAGGTGAACTGTGCACCAAAGTGAAAGTGGAATTAGCTTGTAATGATAAGCTGTAGTCCGATTGCTTCTAAAATCGGAAGACTGGTGAGTAAATGGAGAATAGGTTCATTTAGTTTGTCTTGCACTTAACTTTCTTTCTTGATGCACATATGGAAAAGTTTTGTTTTAAACTAATCTACCGTAATGATGATAGTACACTTATAATCTTAAAGTGTCAGACTATGCCAACACATGAGGATGTATTCTAAAACAAGCATCACGAGGAATGTCAAAGGAGATTCGTCGACGGCATTGGTATAATCCTGGAGCTTAATTGATCCTCCATATATTCAGTAGTTATGTTCTCAAAAGAAGATATTGACTTCCTTACATGTACATGCAAACCATGCTGCTTCTACTGTGACTTGTTAATGGCACTTTACTGCCTCGATAAGACACTTTCAGTAGGCAGTAAGTTCCATTATTGGTCTCGTGAAAAACAGAATTTACTGAAAATTAACAGATGTTGCTCATCACAAAGGACAACATGCCAAAGATTCATGAACATAATGCATTGTAGCAAATCGTCTCGGTTGAGATGCATTCACATGCACTGATAAAGAACATTCGTTTGACGTTTGCCTTAATAGACAACATGACGATGTAAAATGTAGAATCCTGATTACTGAGTAATTCGTATATTCCACGATGTAATACTTTCACTAAGAATTGCTTCACTTTAGCTGCCGTTTCTTCCTAATTAGACAATCGAAACTAAATCACAGGAATCCTGTACGCGCTCTACATCTTTTGTACTTTAAAGATTCTCTTTGGGAACTGGATAAACACATTGTACTCCACAAGCTGATACCAGGGACTTCACGCAAGGAAGAGTTCCTGGACTAGACACACTACAAACGCATGTTTAACAGACAGTTATGGAAATACATGTCCTTGTGTTGTGTCTTCACTCTGCTAAATAAGCATATATAGGCTACACTTTCAAACACTGCATCGGTGATAACGTAACAAAGCTTTAACGTCCAGATTTACACATTGCCTCAATTATTGGACATTGTCAATGTGAATCACTGTGCACATAAATGAGTATCTAACTGGAAGGTATTATACTTCTCGTGTTGTGCTTAATCTGCTTTCTTAACCTGGTTCACTCTTTGATGTGAACGGAGTTTACTTCTTCAGAAGGCATACATTTTCAGGGAAACCGATTATTTCGCATTCCCCCACTCCGAATGCTGAACACTACATACTTTCATAAAAAAACCGGGAACTTTGTTAATTGGACTTCTTAAAATGAAACCAAACCCCCTCCCTGCAATATTAGAAAATCAATCTAAACTTGCATGCTGAATGTGGAACATCGAGCAAATATTGAATCAGTAATGTAACAGCAATGTGGATACGCCATAGTAAACTGCCATCTTGCCACCCTCAGAGATGTTATAAACAATGATTTATCATGGAAGATATATGGACACTCATGCAGTAGGCAACGCCTATTCAAATATCATTAATTCTAATGTATATCAATGTTTAAAAAAACAATTCTGTCATGATGGCGTTTCCTAACATAAAGTAGATGTGAAATGTTAACATTTTTGTCAGTTTTCCAATTGCTCGTTATATAGTGACTCTTCTTCCAACGTCCAAAGTCATGAAGGTCTTATTGCCTAGTGAGTTTAGCACTATTAGCTCAAGAAAAACAGCTAAACAGGCATTACACTCGACTGAAGAAAATCACAAATGAAACAGATTTTTATGCACTAGCTTAGAATTGACATGATGGGATGTGTCTCGAACACATCCTTGTATTTGGCCGTGCATATGTAACATGTAAACATATAAATTACAACTGTTTTTCAAGAAAACAATCAAAAACATATATAATAAAATATACGTGTATGATCTAATATTAATGCCTAGGACAGTATATAACTAAATGTGTCTTCACTGTTACCTCAAAATGTTTTACATACTTAATATCCATTCATTACAACAACAAAAAAACACTCTAAACTTCCAAACATTGTCAGTTTATGTATTCGTGTAGAGCCGTTGAGAAAGATCTTGTGTACATAAAGGAGTTTGGAGAAGCATGACTATTTTTCAAGAAAACAACCAAAAACATATATTAATAAGCTATAAGTGTATGATCTAATATTAATGCCTAGGACAGTTTATAACGAAATGTGTCTTCACTGTTACCTCAAAACGGTTTACATACTTCATATACATTCATTACCAAAAGAATACACACTCTAAACTTACAAACATCGTATGTCTATGTATTCGTGTAGAGCCGTTGAGAAAGATCTTGTGTACATAAAGGAGTTTGGAGAAGCATGACTATCTGGACTCACAGACATATGAGGATTCGATCCACTCTTTCATAGAGAGGAATCAAAACGCCTTGTGTCCACCTTTGAGCGGCCTATTGATGACATTAGACATTGATGGAAGAGGCCTTGAAAGTCATGGAGAAAGGTCGTGATACTTGGTTTCTGATGGGTTCCTTCAACACGATCAATAAATACAATGTTTTCCGTAGCATACCCTTGTTCAGCAATACATGATCAGCTTTGTTTCTCACGTCACTTAATACACAATGAACACTGACCGTGGAATTCGGAAAGGGTGTTATGGTGTTTTACTACGTGTCAAAGAGACACTAACTTTTAAACATGTACATGGAAACCAGTTATGTAATCCTGACGGATGTAACTGAATGTGAGAATTATTATCAAAGACCCCTTGAGCAGGGTTCAGCAGAATTACATTTAATTGAGACCTTATCCGAAAGTGAAATTAAGCCAGGACTGCATTTGCACAGCAGCTTTAACTGTCTCTATTGCGAGTTGTTAATGTCATTTACTGCTGAGATAAGACAGTGGTGCCACCTCAAGCAGGCAACGTGTTCCATTATCGGTTCCCAGAGTAACAGAACTTACTGCAAACGGGTGGAGCTCATCACGGAGGACCCCATGCTTAAAGGGTCAATTAACACAATAAAGTGAAGTAAATCTTCTCTTCTGAGCGGTACTAATTATTGTATTATGAGAAACCTGTATATTGATGTGAGATGCAGAGAGCTAATCCAGTTGTACATTACATGATAAATCACATCCACTGCTGTTAGGTTCTGTTATTTACACAATTCTCCGACCGCCTCCGTGGTGTAGTGGTTAGAGCGTCCGCCCGGAGAGCGGAAGGTCGCGGGTTCGATCCCCGACCGCGTCATACCAAAAGACGTTAAAATATGGTACTTGTTGGTCCCTGCCTGGGGCTCGGCATTAATGGGTACAACAAGGACTGGTCGGCTCGGAGTCAGTATAATGTGTCTGAGTGGGGTATTCATGCTTCACTGCGGCATGGTATCTCAGTGGGCTAGCACTATAAAGCCAGCTTAAGTCTGGGATAGTACAAGCAGCCGCACATACACATACGCATGCACGTCGTCATATGAGCGAAATATTCTCAAGCACGACGTTAAACCCAATTTCACCCCCACCACACAATTCTCCAGTTTGTCTGAGAACTGAAATAGCATAGCAATCCTGTATTCTCTTGAAATGAATCAATGGAAGGTGTGTTTTTCTTACTTCTGGTTTGGAAGCTGGATTAACACAATGTGCTCCACAAGTTGATAACAGGGACCTAACAGAGGCAAAAATTCTTGCACTAGAAAACACAGAGCAAGGACATTTGCAACAAGCAATCAGGCAAGAAACAAGTGCGCTATGATTTCAAAAAAAGGGCTTCCCTACTTAGTAGTCGAACCAAACTGCTAGAGTCATGCCAAGTTTGGAGGACCACTTGCCTAAATGAGTGAGTGCCTAAATCAGCAATATTCCAGCTATATGGCGGTGGTCTGTAAATAATCGAGTCTGGACCAGACATTCCAGTGATCAACAGCATGAGCATCGATCTGCGCAATTGGAAACACCACATGCCTAAAGGATTCATGAACACAATAAAGTGTAGTTAATCGTCTCCTTTGAGCAGCATTCCAATTGACTGTAAAAGAATGTTAATTTGACATATTGACAGGGATCAATCGGCAAGTGTGTTATAAAAACCTGTATATTGATGTGAGGTGCAGAACGGAGATCCAGCTGCAGTTTGTTCATTACATTATAAAACACGACCAATACTGTTAGGTTGTGTTATTTAGGCCCTTCTCCAAATTGTGTGAGACCTGAAATGGCATGATGAGAATCCTGTATTCCCTCGAAAGTAATGAATTGAAAATACCTCTTTCTTATTTTGAAGCTGGATCAACACAAAGAAACCCTTACTAGTTGATTAAATTCACAAAACGGAGGAAAGAATTCTTGCACTAGACAACACAGTGCATAGACATTTGCAAGAAACAAGCAAGAAACAAGAACATTTCGGAACTGACTCCTCTTCCTCCGTAAGTCAAACGAAACAGCTTGTATTATACCGTCTGATGGGTTAAATTGAAATGGGTCCACACCGCTGTGAGAACATTGCATCGGTGATAGGGTCAACAAAGCCTTATGGTCCAGGTTTACCAGTTGCTTCCAGCATTGGACATAACTAGGTATCAAACCCGAAGATTTTATTACTCAGAGTTAGTCTTTATCTCATTTATACCATGGTTCACGCTTTGATGACAAGAAAAACCCAACACATCTTTAGAATGCCTACATTTTTCCATCGCAAGGGGTAAATATTTCAATGTCAAAACATTGAAGGATGTTTTTAGTAATGCTAATTATCATTTAATAATTGGATTTTTAAAGGAAATAGAATTATTAGATGAAATGTTGAAGAAATTCTTTTGTAAATAGATAAATGATATTTAATTTTGGTAGTATAAATTAGCAACTGCGATTGTTAGTGGCTGTACCTTCGAAGGGGGTTAAAGTATCGTAAAATTATTGTCCTCTTGAGAAGGTACGTAAGTCCCAAAACTTTCAAAGTTACATTTAAGCTTACCAGACTTTTAAACGTAGTAGTTTTGTTCTTTTAAAATTCGGCAAAACTTTTTCTACAATCGCCAACAGCTGAAGGGATGATGTAAATCCAACTAGGGTCCATGCAGGTAGCAAATGTACTGTAAGTCCCCATGGCCCCCTGGTATGGTGATCTACCTTCAGTTGTTGGTGATCTATAGCCTGTGTTTATATTGTATCGTCCTCCATAGTTAAAGTATTTTAGATATAATTACTAGTTATAAATACATATCTATGATAGTCTAGTTGGTTCTACTGTCCTTTGTCGACAGATATTTTAAATTAATTACCTTGTTTTCATCGCTATATGGCTGTAATATTGCTGATGCGATAAACATTTTTAACGCACTCACTCACTCAGAATGCCTACGTGAGGTCAGTTTGTGAAACGTTACAGTAATGGCTTTTATGTTGAGATTAACAATTATTACTCGCGCATTCTAACCGGATACCGTACACTACAGTACATAAACTAGAAAACTATGTTACTTTCCTCACAACGAATCAATAATCAGTAAATACTGATATGTTGAATGTGGAACATTGTCTTAATATTGAATTCCATACATGTAGCAATATCACATTCATATTGCTGTTGTCTCACGCCATGATATTGCTGGAATATTAGTATAAGTGATTTCAAAACCTTACTCGATTCACTCACTCACAATGTACCCTTGTGAGGAATCGAACCCGGTCTTCGGCAGGACGAGCGTAAGTTTTAACTAGTAGATCAACTTGGCTAACCTATGAACTGCACAGCTTGTATTAGATGTTTTCATGCGAGCAAATGCATATATTTAGATTACAGTACATTTACATTTGTAATTTTGTTTCTGTTTCTTTCGTGCGAAATATCCCTAAACATGTATCAAAAATAATGTTTTTAGTATCTTACACTTCTGTCCAAGCCAGCATATAGTTCATCCGCTGAAAGACATTTAGCACAAGGAACGATGTCTTGAAATGACATTTCAGCCTTGTTTTATTATGGTCACAGAACAAATTCATTGTTTACCGACTTTGAGATATTTTAAAACAAAACAACCCTTCTGTCACAAGCTTTCTAAAATACAGTCTTGATAAAGTTCATTGTATGAAAAATATCAATGCAAAATACTCAATACTAATAATTGTTTCATTCAAACCTGATCTGTCAGCTTCCTGCCTCAACATTGGGGCGGTGGGGTAGCCTAGTGGTTAAAGCGTTGGCTCATCATGCCGAAGACTCGGGTTCCAATCCCCACATGGGTACAATATGTGAAGCCAATTTCTGGTGTCCCCCGCCGTGATGTTGCTGGAATATTGCTAAAAGCGGCGTAAAACCAAACTCAGTCAGTCAGTCAGTCCTGCCTCAACCAAAGTTAAGCTCTGTTTATTAGAAAAACTGATGAAATTCAAATGTTGTACGGGTCCAGACTGGGCCCATTCTAAACAAAACATTAACATGTCTGCAAGTCCAAATATACGAAAGGAACTGTGTTCTTTATTCAAACGAACCGAAATGTAAGTTGGAGTGATTTGTAAGGCTGAATATTTAATGAATGGGAGCAGGGGACCTAATAACATGTATCGGAGGATGAAAGGGTTCTATTTAACTTTAGTCTGTGGTAACTCCTAACACCTCATGGCATCATTGCCAGTAGCCCCTTATCTAATCAGTGTGACGTTAAATATTAAATCACTCACTCATCTAATCAGGATTTAGTTGAAATGTCTGATATCTGAAGACACTATTGTAAGCTTCCAAGACCAAATCACAGACGCCCTCAGTCGTGGCTGATCTGAATAAATGAAATGTACATACTGTATCAAGTGATTCTCAGCTGATTCAGTTGTTTGAGCATGAGCATGATCAGGAGTTGAAAGGTTTCCAGATGTAAACCGCCTACGCTATGGTGATCATTTATTGCAGACTATAGTGGTTTCTTTGCAGATGTCTGAGCTCGTGTGTTCTTGCATATCAGAGGTACGTAAGTCCCAAAACTCTCAAAGTAATTTCAAACTTACCAGGATTTTAAGCGTAAAATTTTTGTGATTTTAATTATGGCTAAATTTGACTACAATCACCGGCTGCTGAAGGGATGATGTAAATCCCCATGGTCCTTAGTAGGGTGGACCGCCTCCGTGGTGTAGTGGTTAGGTCGCGGGTTCGATTCCCGACCGCGTCATACCAAAAGACGTTAAAATATGGTACTTGTTGGTCCCTGCCTGGCGCTCGGCATTAATGGATACAACAAGGACTGGTCGGCTCGGAGTCAGTATAATGTGTCTGAGTGGGGTATTCATGCTTCACTGCGGCATGGTATCTCAGTGAGCTAGCACTATAAAAAAACAGCTTCAGTCTGGGCTAGTACAAGCAGCCGCACATACACATACACCCATGCACGTCGTCATATGAGCGAAATATTCTCGTAACGACGTTAAACCCAATTTCACATCACCTCACTTAGTAGGGTGATCAACCTTCAGTTGCTGGTGATCTATAGCCCGTTCGTATATTGTACTGTTGTCTCTCGGGATATACTTTTAAGATAGCGTACTAGTATTAAATTAAGAGCTGTGATATTCTAGTAGTTTTACTGTCCTTCGATGACAGGTTTTTACGTTATACATTTATTGATTTGAATATTGATATAAACTGTTCTCGTCACGATATGGCTGCAATATTGCCGATGTGACGTTAAGTTGTAACTCACTCACGCATATCAGAGATTGCAAATCGATTAGGGACTCGGAGTGAGGTACTAATGTTTTACGACTCAGTCCTTGTTAGGATAAAAAATCTTGTACGCATTGTTAATAAGGCATAAGATACCTGAAACGCTGAAAATTACGAATTATTCATCCAATTTCCAGTATATTTGTTATCGTGTTTGTATTAGAGTATAAGTTCTTTTACATATTGTATGTGTTAGAGAATATGCCTTGTCTAGCCTCGTTTATCCTAATCCAACATGCTTTTTGTGACATAATGGAAAATGTTTGTGCTTTGTCACAATGATATATATTTATGATGATTCACATGTTTCGCATTTCGATCATAACGATTCACATTGGTAGCAAAGCTGTATGATTTGCAGGCAGTTCCTTCTTACGACAAGCATGGTATGCTGCAGACCAATTTTAATTCTGGTCTTTATTGGTCTTAAGAGTGAGGTTTTAGTTTCACGCCGCTTTTAGTAATATTCCAGCAATATCACTGCGGGGAACACCAGCAATGGGCGTCACGCGTTGTATCTATGTGGGGAATTGAACCCATAACCACTTGGGTACCAAATCTCCCCATGGGTCTTAAGAATCAGTACGGATAGGGGTAATCTGATGTATTCCAATACCGTTGCTCTGTTTCAAAACATATGACACCGTTTACTGGTCTTGAATTACCTAAAAGTGGTCCCTGGCGTCTCCCATGGTCGCCAACTAACAATCATCAAGCATAACAATCATCAAGTGACGGCTTATAGTAATGTACTACCACTCTCTTGAGATACGATAATGATCATCAAATACCGTAGTGACATTCTTGTTCTTGAAGATGGATGCCATAATTAATTGTGCGACGCTCTACTCCTATTTCCTAACCAGACACTTTTTCCAATCGCACATCATCAATTGTTCGTACTTGACACTGTTTTCTACAATCCGATTAACCAAAACGGCAAGCCAGGCGCCACCCTCTAAAATCAAATCGGATTTCATCTGAAACAGACGGTTTCCGATTCCTGCTGATTTATATTCTGGCCTTAAATATATACAACCTTCCTGTTGTTGCCAGAGGACTACTTGAAATGTTCCTAAACTTAAATGGTATGGTTTAACTTGATTGTTGCTACAGTAAGAAGACTGGTGGAAAATCATATTGAACGCCCACACAAGGTAGAACAGAGTAAAACAGAGTAAGGGTCATGGGTAGAAAGTAACTTTTGTTACAATTCCAGCACTTGACGTGATGATATCTAAACTGTTTAAGTGAAATATGGCACCGTCTGGACATCCCTGAGTGATACGTGAACACTTTGAAGACACGTCTGATAGATATCGGATCTTGAAGTATTTCAACCAATTGTATGTCAATGGTTGGTGTCAGATCATACTGGTGTGTTGTTGAATCGTCAGTTGTGAGCAGGAGTGATTTATATACTTTATCCAAAGAAAGGTTGAATTTGAATTCGTCTGTTCATTATAATATGCAAGATTCTTGCATCTGTAGGTCCATGGGGAGTGAACAGGGGCCTCTAAAGCAGATATTTTTCACCGGTTCGTATTGTCGATCAATAATCACCATGTTATCCATAACATGCCCGTGTTTGTCATATCGTATGATCAGCTTGGTTTCTGATGGTTATGTAAGCACTGTAAACTGATGATAATGATTGAATGAAAAGGATTAATTCCAAAGTATCTGCTAGCAACGTTCTTCACACTTTCATTCGGGTGAGACCTCATAAAACAGTGATATTAGACATAAACCACATCCACAACTGCCCTTCAGTGAGTTTTTAACGAGAATGCACTTTGAAAATAAGAAATTGATGCATGTTTCAGAAAGTAATATATTTTGTTATTGGTTCCCAGAGAAAAGGAACTTACTGGAAAGGAAAGAATGCAGCTCAATGCAAGAATGTTCAGAAGTATTTCAAAAACGTAACTGATATGAAATGCTGAACTCTGATCCAGTGCAGGCTTTGTCAATATGTAATAAAACCTTCTCATCTGTTGTATTATTTATTCGTTTACGTTCTACTTCAATTAGTCTTACAACTGAAAACTGCCCCGTATCGTGTTTCCAATCTAATCAGTTGAAGAATTTTGCTCCTGTGAAATCTATCTGCATAGATACTGCACTCAGACACTTTGCTCAGCACATTGATACTATAAGTTATAACATGAGAAATAAGGATGGTTACACAAGTCATGAATAGTGCACATACAAGTTACCCTTGTCAGACGTCAGATTAGAAATACCAAGGTAACGCTTCATGTGCCTCATTAACCATTCATTAGAGTGTCAACAAAGCTCTTTGTGCTAGGCTTAGTAGCTTTTGTCGTTATTAAAGAACGTTCTCGTGCGTAATCTTTTACACTAGTAAAATAACCCAGGTTTTTATAAACTCGAAGGCTCAATTTACTATTGCCACGAAGGGCTAGTATCGAGTAACGTCGGGAACGGTTAGCGATTATGACATCATCGCGTAATGACGTAATTACGTGATGACGTCATTTAACAATCAGACCCGCCACAGATCTGAGTCCTACATATGTCTTGAATGAACAATGGTTAAATAAGGCGGAATTCTTCCAATAAGTCCTTTATTAAATAAAGTTGACAGATTCTGCAAATTGAACAAATGTAGAAATAAATACACACTGCATTGATAACACAACAATAGTACAATCAATATTACTCTTACAACCCTGGTCCTGATCCACAAATACACTTAGTCTACAATAATACCCATTAAATAATGGACTCTCCCAAAATGGAAATAACTCTCAAATGCAAAATACAGTACTGAAAATACATTGCAAATATCATTATCACTTCACGTGAAAAAATGTATCAATATCTTGAAAATATTTCTTATAGTTATCTCAAATTATTGCTCAAAAGCACATGGCAAAATGTAACCCCTATGGAAATAATGAACTCTTCCATAAAATACAGAGATGAAAATATGGAGAAATTAACCGAAAACACTTTCGTCATTCCTACATGACCTTATAATACACTAAATATTTAACTGAATTACTCAATGATACAATATATTTTGGCATGGGTAATGAAGTAAACAAATAATCTACCCTTTAGGTGTAATGCAATCTTCCGTGAAGCATGAATGAAAACAATCTTCAAAAAGTACTTGAAATTACCTGTAATTATGACTATGTAGGAAATACTACTTTACAGTGCATTTAGACTATAAAGAAATGAATATATGTACCTGAAGAGTGAATTTTCCGCCTCTATACAAAACACAGCTTCCATCAACCTGCAGTGCATCTCGGCACACCATGCGGTCTTCGTCAGTGCTAACACAACACGAAAAGCTCGTTCAAAAAAGGGAGATAACTCCCACCCTACACTAGATAACATACCGCTAACAGAAGATACTGATAAAACGACAGTCTTGCATAATATTCTAAAAAATGGTCACATTTCAAAACAACATATATTCAAGTTTTTACATGACTCGAGGGTTGTGTTTGATCTAACTGATAACCCAGATCATCCCTTGATTTCAGAAAACACTGGAAACAGGGAACACCGTCTTGAAAGTCTGACAGTAATCCACTTCAACATTTATGAAATAGTTTATTCAGGCAAGCTGTGCGAGCTGTCCCACATGGAGTAAATGGTCCTTAGACAATCCGTGATATTACAACCCATTAACATGGCAGTTTGCCTTCTTGACATCATAATTTTTACACCCACAAATTCTCACATGCATGCCGCATAGTAATATGTTTTCTGTTTTTTATCTTAGATGTTCACAGTTGTGCAAGTTGTTATGCCACTTGATCATGATGGTACAATACCATGTCTATGTAATGACCACAAACTTAAGTAAGACGTATGTTACTATATATTATGACATGGGCCCTGTCGTATAGTGATGTGCCAATTTGCGATGGTTATATATACACGCAGGTAGACATTCAATTTGCAGGTTAAATATACATAAAGGCGTTTTCACATGATCAAACGGAGAGCTCGCTGAGAGCTGTAGGCGGATTGATATCAAATTTAAGCTAATCACGTTTCATTGATAACTTATCCGTATTCTTTGGTTGAACAAAAATATGTAAAAGGGATATTATATAGTGTTATCTATACAGGCTTCGAAGCCATAGTTGTAGGTTTCTATGAACTGTGAACAGCATGTTGCAGAGCCTCTCACAACTCCAACCTTAACAACATTCTCCACGCCAATGGAAGAAAACCCGCCACCGTAAAGAACAACAACCCAAAATGTGTCATCTACAAAATAAACTGTGATTGTGGGCAGAGCTACATAGGCGAAACTTCCCGACCCATCAACACCCGAGTGAAAGAACATCAGACCTCTGTTACCAAATCCGACAGCAAATCAGCCATTTCCGACCACATCAAAGCAAGCCCCAATCATCAAATAGAGTGGTCTGACATCACCATTCTCTCAAACAAACAAACAGACTTCACTAAACGCAAGCTCACCGAAACCATCCACATCTAACGCCAAAAGCCCACCATCAACCGAGACCAAGGATACTTCATTCCATCCGCTTATGATGCACTCATCCACCAAGCCCAATCTACTGTATAAACTCTGCTGTATAAACATCTCATTTTTATTTGTACATCATTGGCTTCCACGCCTTTCCTTTGTCTACTCCCTGGCTTCATCAGCTTTCTGCCTAGCCAATTATGTTAATAATGTTGTTTTCTTTGTTACATTGTTACATCCAGTATATATACACTTCCCCCTTCTTCATGTTCCATTATGCTTGACAACGGTACAAGAATCTGCATCGAAACGTCGCACTCACGAATAAAAAGAAGCTGTTATCCATAAAGTTTGTTCTATATTCACTCACAAATGGTCCACTCGTGCCCCCTGTAAATCGGGGATACATGTCATGTTGTTTATCTGCTTCTTAGACTTTTCAAAGTTACTATATTCGATATTTGTTCAGGGAGCGAGCTGGTGTGGGCAGTGTTACATTTATACATGCATCTTGTCACATTGTCCTAATGCAGGAGGTGGATCGGAACTGAGGCATGCCATCAACGTTCGTGAACTTGGTTAAATCCACCAGGACTAGTTTGTCACGAAACATTTCTTTAAGAAAAATCATTTGTTCCACGTGTAAAATTTGTTTTAAATAGTGTGTTGTCGAAACGGCATACCCTCTTACCGGAATATAAGATGTTTTCCTAATAGGCGTATGATTTAACTGAATGAGGCCGCTTGGGTTGAATCTGTTTCATCGTACTCTTACAGTTTGGGTCGCTGGTGATGACATCAACATCAATCATTTGTGTTACCCGACTGGAAGATCTACAGGCCATCCCAACACTTCTGGTCTCTCTCCAAATGCGATTTGAACAATGAAACACAAAATGAATGTTGGACTCATTTTACACGGAAGCCGTGTCAAGTTGTCTGAGATCTTCCTAAAACACCCTCAGTAACGGTATCACAAGGTTTTATTCAGGGAACCTTATTCTTTCACTGCGAGTGATTGTAAGTGTTATTGATCTCTTCGTCCCCAGAGCTCGATGTTTTATTGCCATTCGTCTGTTGGCCAACAAACCGATAGCCGGAAGTAGTATATAGTGTTCCGCTAAAACCACAGTTTTTGAATGTCCACCTTATTGTATTCATATCACGTAGCATTCACACGACTCCGACGACTATGTTTACAAACTACTTAAGAGTTTATTTGCACTCATATCAAGTAGAATCTCCCGCGATTATGTTTATAAATCTACTTAAGAGGTTATTTAAAGAGCTTATGTAAACGTTGAAATGTTTTGAAGGTAATTATACTTGTGTGGCGAATTTGGTAACTTGCGTGACGTTGACAATCAGTTAAGTAAAAAAACAACAAACCCAAACAACTTCAATCTTTCAATAATCATGAATTTCAACAATGTGGTTATAGA
Organism: Haliotis rubra; assembly: GCF_003918875.1. NCBI lineage: Eukaryota > Metazoa > Mollusca > Gastropoda > Lepetellida > Haliotidae > Haliotis > Haliotis rubra. The sequence continues at coordinate 44,384 of NW_025765045.1, read as the reverse complement.
TGAAATTGAAAGTTCTGAAATATGTCATATCCTTGAAGAATTGTTGGTTCATGCTTATGTTATGACTGTTACAGAAACTATTATTAACAAACAAAAGTGTTCAGAAGAAATCATCAAACATAGTCTTTACTGTGTAGATGAAACAGATGTTATTCATCGATGGCGGAAATATAACATCTTTATCGTGTGTGTCTAAAATACCATCCATTTACCTTCTTAAATATCAGTGTCTGGATTATAGAAACACAGCGTTGAAAACAGAGTCGTGGACTGAGGAAGTATGTCGTTCTGTGAGGGAAATACTGACAAGATAAAATCATGTCACTGAGCGATGCAGAGCAGGAAAAGATTCTGCAATCAAAATATTACAATCCAAAGGAACCTGGAGCTTTCAGTGGATTAGATAAGTTGTACTCTAACGTTAAACATTTCGGAATATCCAGAGCAAAGACTAAACGTTGGTTACAATCCCAAGATGTGTATACTTTACACAGACCAGTGAGAAGACGGTTCCCAAGAAACAGAGTCATAACAAGTGGTTTATTTGCTCAGTTTGATGTTGATTTGTGTGATGTTACTAACATTGCAAAATATAATAACAATGTAACCTTTTTATTAGTGGTTATTGATTGCTTTTCCAGATATGCTTGGGTTCCCCACTATCAAACAAAAATAGTAAAACCGTTCTTCATGCTTTGAAAAGTATACTGATTCAGCTGAAAAGAAACCAATGGCTATACGTTCAGACAAAGGACATGAATTTAATAACCATCTCATGAAAAAATATCTAAAACAACAACATGTAAAATATTTTACCACACAAAATTCAGATGTAAAAGCTAACTATGCTGAAAGATTCATACGGACATTGCGAAATATGATGTTTAGATATTTCTCTTACAAAAGATCTTACAGATATATTGATATTCTTGAAGATCTCCTTTCCAATTACAATAATAGGTCAAACAGGTCTCTTTTTGGGTTGTCACCTTCTAAAGTAACTAAACAAAATCAAGCAGCACTGTGGTTACAGATATATTCCAACACAGAAAACATAGTGCACAATCAAAACTCTAGGTTATACAAATTTAAGATTGGAGACCTTGTTAGAGTGTCATTGTCAAAAAGAACTTTTGAAAAGGAGTATCAACAAAAGTGGTCAGAAGAAGTATTTAAGGTTGTTGACAGAACTCGGAAAGCTGGAATTCCTGTGTATAGGATTGAAGATTTGCTCTCTGAATTAATCAATGGTACTTTTTTACAATGGAGAATTGCAACGAGTGAAGAAAGATGATGACAATCTCTGGCATATTGATCATGTCATAAAAACTCGTTGGAAAGGAAGAGGAAGAAATGCAATAAAACAGTCTTTAGTTAAGTGGAGTGGATTCCCGTCGAAGTTCAATTCATGGATAGATGCAAGTGAGATTGTTGAAGATGAGTGAACAGAGGCTTATTATAAATAGTGACAGCAATGATAATCTTTTCTCTGATAATAAACCATATGATTTTATTGCTTACTTTAGACATCCCGTTGTCATGGAAGGTTATTGGAGCATAGCATTAACAGAATTTTATGCTAAAAGATCTGCACAAGGGACAAACAGAAAGAAGAAAGGTACCACTATTACAGATAATTTATTATATATCCACTGTTCAATTTGTGAACCTATTCTTGTTGATGGTGAACCCAAACCACTACTTCGAAGAATATATCCTAATAAACCTAATACATGGAATGCTGAATTGCAGGATTATCAATATATCAAATGTCGTTCAATCAATACAACTACACATGAGATCAGAATATATATAACTAATCATAAAGGAGAACCAGCAGCATTCTTAAAGGAGAGAGTGTCAATGTCACTTCACCCTCAAACGTTACCCTTTCCTGGTATAATTTACAATGTCAGTGTTACAGAGTTCTACAGAGATAGGACAATCCTTGTATGTTCCAAATGCCAACCTTTGGGTGAAATATTATTCTAACGTTGCCAAAGGAGAACATATTCCCTCAAAACAGTTGATTTCAACTATGAACACTTCAAATGGAATTACATCAAGCAATCGAAAGGAGACCACGCCCCTTCTGTTGAAAATAACAAGATGCAACAGTCAGATATAAAATGGTGAGCCCTAGTGAACAGGCAGTACAACAAGCTAAATCTGAAATAGTACGCAATCCGGATTCAGTTTCCCACACTGCCATGGTCAAAACTAAAAAAGAAGCAGAAAGGTGGTAGTATACCAAGAACCATTGGTAAGAGAAGAAGTGGACGCAACCTAAGAACAAACTAAAGAAGAAAAAAAGAAAGCAGGTAGGGAATAGCCAAGAGAAAACGGATTGGTGGGAAAAGAGGAAGATCATTATTACCAGATATCTTCAGTTCTTAAATCATCATCTTCAGAACATTTTAAGAAGAACATTAACATGGCAATGTTATCGAGTGATTCAAAATTTTTCAGTGAAATTCAACCATCAGAACTGGATCTTTTACCCTTCCCCAACACAAACCGCAGTACAAAGATCTTATATACAAGAATATAGATCAATATCACCTCTGACGGAATCATCACCAATTGAATTTCATATAAGTGGTCAAAATGCATTGGAATATTTAGATCTAAGAAGATCTAGTTTGTATATTAAATGCAAAATCCTTAAGTCCGATGGAACATCCTTAGATAGTAGCCATGAATGTGCACCTGTTAACCTGTTTCTTCACAGCTTGTTTTCACAAGTTGATGTATGGATACAAGGACGTTTGATTAATTCTACAAGTAATCACTACCCATACAGAGCTATGTTTCACGTGATGATGAACAGCAGTAGGGATACATCAGAAAGCACATTAACGTCACAGATGTACTATAAAAGACACTCGGGAAGCAATGGATGACCCTGATCCGAATGGAGCAAACAAAGGACTTTATCAGCGATGGGAGTTCACACAGGAAGCAAAACATTTGACATGGAGGGTCCCATTTACCATGATCTCTTTCGAATGAAACGTTATCTTCTAAACCAGGTTGATGTTCAAGTGAAGTTATACAGAAGCTCGACAAGTTTTTGTCTTATGTCAAAATACAACACAGAAAAATTATATGGTTCGATTAGAAGACGCAGTTTTGAAAGTAATGAAAGTTTCCGTAAATCCAGGTGTAATTTGGGGTCATAACGAAGCTCTTGGTCTTACTAACTGTAAGTATATGTGTATTGCAAAACAGAAATAAAATGATGTCTATCCCCCAAGGTCAGGTTGGCTTTTTCATGGGACCAAATATTTTCTAGGACACGCCCAAGTAAAGTTATTATTGCATTTGTTTATTCAAAAGCAGTTGCTGGGGATTTGCACAAAAATCCTTTCTCGTTTGCAAAATTTTGATTTGAGACAGATCACTTTATTCTGTGATGGAGTAGCCGTTGAGATTCGGGACCAATGAAGTTAACATACAACCAAACCTCAGGTCAAACTGTCATACCTTTGTTTGTTAATATGTTACGTGCATCAGGGGCCTGGGATAGTGAACATAACATTAATTTGAATGTAACTCGTGATGAACTTTCTGGTGGATATGCATTGTACACTTTTCAGTTGGGACCATTGTTCAGTTGTCATCATGAAACTTCATATCTTACATTACAAAAACAAGGTAACCTGAGATTAGAAGCTCAGTTCGGAACAGCTTTAACAGAGACAACAAACTGTATAATTTATGGAGAATTTCCTGATATTTTGAGATCGATAAAGCTAGAAGTGTTATAGTTTAGGACTAATGGACTGTGCTCCCAATATGTCAGTGGAGCGATAGCAGCAACATCACCATTAACAGAATCAACGACTGCATCAACATGAATACGGACCAATTGAATTGTGCTGTACAGTGTGATCATATTCTTCGACAATATGTTGTAGGAGTGTTTGCATCGGATCAATTGTTGAGGTATTTTGCTAAGCAAAACCAAAGATCATCATGGCAGAAAGAAGCATACATCGTAAATACTGACCCCATTTCAAAACCTGGAAATCATTGGTTAGCTATTTATCATGAAAACAGTAGGAATATGGAAGTATTTGATAGTTTCGAATGTTATCAACTAGTTATTCTCAAAAGAATATTTACTCTTTCTTTGTTGAACATAAAACACAGAGATTATAGAATCAGATTTAATGAGTATCAATTACAAAGTTTTCATTCCAATGTGTGTGGTCAATATGTATTATTTTACTTAATGTTTCGTCTAAGAGGATATTCAATGGATGAAATTATTAATCGATTCGACAAAGAGGATAAAAATGTAAATGATGTATATGTTTTGATTATATATTGAAAAGATATCCAGAATGTCTCAGTTCTTCTCGTGAGGTATACTGTGCATATCCTGTCTAACTTGATACTATATCATTAAGGTTTGATTCTCAATTCTGACTGTATAATGTCGAATGATATATCACCTGTTTTGTTAATTCCAAGTCCAAGTACTATTTACATAGCAGGATGTTCACAATCAGGTAAATCTATGTTTACTAAAAGATTAATTGATAATGCCAATTCTATGTTTACAAAACCATTTCAGAAAGTCCTGTATGCATATTCTGTCTGGCAACCTTTGTATGAAGAAATTGAGAGGAATAATAATTCGCGCGAGTTGTTTGTCGAATTCCATAAAGGAATACCTTCTGAAAAAAAACTCATTGAACTTTCAGGAAATCAAAATGATCATAGTTTGTTGGTTATTGATGATTTGATTGATGATGTCGTATCTAATCAACATATGTGTAAAGTATTCACTGCTACAAGCCATCATTTGAATATATCAGTTTGCTTAATTAGTCAAAGTATTTATGCTAATGTTTATGGCAAATATGCTCGAGTTATAGCTCTGAATTCTCATGTTATTATACTCCTAAAGAACAAGAGAGATCACATGCAAGTACAGATGATTGGACGTCAAATACTACCGGGATTAGGTAACTATTTCATGGATGCATATGTGAAAGCTGTGGAAAGCCAACCATATGGTTATCTGTATATTGATTTAAGTCCACACGGAGATACAAAATATCAGTTGAGGACCAATATATTTCCGGGTGAACTTCTCACTATTTATCAACCATCGTCTTCGTCAGTATAACGATACTAATAGTCGAATAAATAATGGAAAATGTGTTAAACTGTATGTCATTCCTACGGATACTATCGGAAACAACTTCAGATGTTCAAAGGAAGGCTATTTTACAAACTATAACCAATCAGCAAATGGATGCTGTGTGTGAGGTAATTTTAAATGTTTTGATGGGAAATATTACTATTGCATCGAGTCTAAAAAAGAAACTTTCTACGAAGAAAAATGTCATTAGAATGATTGCAGACAGAAGAGTCGGACGTGTTCATACCAAAACATTAATACTATCAATTCGTTCTATACTACCTTGCCTCATAAATGAAGCAATATCAGTTTTAGAAGATAGCGATGGCAATGAAGAGGAAAATAATAGCAGAGGAACTAGTTCTTGTTCCGAAGAAGAAGTATGAACATTTACTATCCTGCAGAATAACAAGTGAGGACACTACAGACACAATTAATGAAACTTCTGAAACGACGCCATTCAACACACCTCAAGCTGAAGATGATGATATTAACGCTGAGTTATCTTCCAGAAACCAGACAGATTTAGAAGTTAAATGCAACCGAACAAATGCAAAATCAGAGACTAATCCACGGGTGAAAGGATCAAAGATGTCACAGAAAAGGAGAATTCAATCAAAGCATGTAACACCTTTACAGTGGTGTAGATATTAGAGGTATTACTAGGGCGGTGGGATTGCCTAATGGTTAAAGCGTTGGCGCGTCACGCCGAAGACCCGGGTTCGAATCCCCACATAGGCACAATGTGTGAAGCCCATTTCTCGTGTCCCCCGCCGTGATGTTGTTGGAATATTGCTAAAAGCGGCGTAAAACCAAACTCAGTCAGTCAGTCAGTATTAGAGGTAGTATTATTGTTAATATATTATTATTATAAAAACAACAACAACAACAATAAAATTCTGTACATATAATTTTCTTTATTACATTGAATATATGTTTGTGATTATGACATTAACAATATACATATCAATTGTAATAAATTCAATGCAAACAGTTACATTTCCGTCTATTTTACAACAGGTTTCAGTACTAACCTCAGAGGTTTGGTTGAAATACCATCATCTTGGACTTCTCTTTTGCAATAGAAGTAACTTAACCCCCAACGTTCTTGTCTGTAACTATAAACATGATTGTTGTGTGCTCGAAACCCATGATTGATAGAAGATTTGCTCTCTTTTCTAAATAATACATCTTTGTACATTTCAACAACGTTCTTCAGTCCTCTCTTGCTGAGACCTTTAGAACTTACTTTCAAATTGTCATCACTACAATCTTTACTTTTAGATAAGACGTAAGTCTTTGAATTGAGCGAGATCATCTCAAAACCTTGGCTTTCCAACTTGAAAAGACCCGGTGTCCTTTTATCCCTCAAGGCGTGGAAAGAGCAACATTCTCTGGGGAAGAAGTGATTCACAGCATCAGATTCAATGTTATCTCTATCACAAAACCCCATTAACATATGATCAAATTCATCTTTCTTATCTTTCTTTATGATATCAGATAAGGTTCTACCACTTATTGCAAAATATAAACTATCAGTATCCATCTGTAGACACTCAAAATCAGATCTATCAACAAAAACATCAAGGAAGTCATAATAAAATTCCAACATGCGTTTCTTAGCATACTGTAAAATGAAAAAACCAAGAACATTTGGAAGTGAAAGTTTGATAGTTTTCTTTGCCGTTTGCAGCTCATAATCATCGTCTTCCAGTTCACATATTGATACGAATGTTGGAGAATTTACTTTTATTTTTGCTTTATCAACCCCATGAAGATAAATACATTTTTTGTGAGCTTCTTGATTCAGTAGCATAGACCCATACGCTGAATTTCCAATTAATTTGAAAACTTCCCCCCATAACAGCAAAATCAGGATTAGCATCCCCTAACCGACGGGCTTGTGTTACCTTTTCTGCAAAGTCAAGGAAACATTTCTTCCTTCCATATTCTACTACTTGATGAACTTTCGTAACATGTAAACCATGCAATAAATACCATTTTAGAAGAGGAGTAGCCAACAATAAATGTCGTGCTTTCATCCCACCTACTAGTAAAGTCCTGACATCTTTCTTCATATTGCGTGATTCTGAATGATTTTGCATGTGCTGACCAATTACCTCATAAGGTACTTTAGTGGTAACAAATAAGGGTGACATTTCTGCAAATTGATCATACAATGGATCCGGCACTGCTATGTCAACTTCAACCAAACCAAACAGAGAGTCATCCAACACCCCTCTAATATATTTGCTTCAGTTACTGAACTCTGATGATATTTACGTGAGAATGGATATTGCCTTTGCAAGAGAAAGTCTTGAAATTCAGTTGTCCCTCGTAAAATACGGAATTCACATTCCCAAATAACCAGGATGTCATACCCTTGAGATCTGATAAAAGTTTCTCTCTCCATAGTCCTCTTATATCTTTGATATTCTTTATCACCACCAATTGTTTGTTTCTTTTTTTGTGAACAATTAGGTTTTGACAACCATGAAAATAACATCCATAAAATTCGAAGCAACACTTTTCTCTCTACTATAACCATCTACAAAATATGGTCCAATTGCTTTCTCTTTACCTTGGTTATTTAGTTTATGGTGTATAGTCATATTTTTCTTGAATGATAGCCAATCTAACCAGTCGTAAGCCGCAGTATATGTTTCCGATTGATATCTTTTAAAAAATTGATTTTCTTTTTTTTTTGTTTCATCTGGCAACCATCTCACATAGTATGATACAGGCATCTCCTGTGCTATGCAATTGAGATACAATGCATTCGCATCATATCCAACACATGATTTGCATGATTTGTTAGGGTTACCTCGTAAATGAGTTTCTCCTGCTTTATGATACCTTGTGAAAATAATGGATGGACCCCCAACCACTCCTTGCTTTACTGCATGATATAAAGATTTATTTCCTTCGTTGAATAATGAAAAGCTGGAATTGTTTTCATGGGCACAGTTAAACAATAACTTCCTTGCAATGCCTGGCACAGATATAGCCTCTTTAAAAAATATCAATATGCAGTTTAGTCCAGTAGAAATCTTTAAGTTTAGAAACACCTTCAATTCCTGGCAAAACATCTAGATTATTGTACCATATAAGAAAGTCTTTTTAGAGATGATATTCGCTCTGACTGCCATATGTCTTTAAGTATTTATAATTTTCTTCTTTAGATTTGGGTATCTCACGTAATTTCATCATAGATAAAATCTCACTAGAATCCTTATCAGGATTATCTGTACATTTCTTAAGATACTGTGATCTACAAGGGTCTTCTAAAGTATTACATTGTTTGAGATTTGACCAAAAGCTTCAATAGGTGGTAGTTGTTTCTCTTTTAAAACATCAATATCTGTAAAATATTCATAACAAAAAAAGAATCCCTTTTTTCTGAGAAACACCAAAACTTAATAAGAAATCCGCATAACTAGTACCAGGAGGAAGATACTGAGAAAGATCTAAAAACTTAAACTGAGAGTTAGCAATGCATAGATATTGATTATTTTTTTTTACAACAAAACTAGTCTTGTTAGATTCAACCAAACCAAGGGAGTGAGCTAAACGTGCTTTCACTAAATTCAAATCATACTTTGATGAATTGAATCCGATCACTGGTATCTGACTAACATAAGTATCTAATTTTTTCTGCAATGATAACAATTGATTATAAAAAAGTTTAGCTGAAACTGAAGAAATAGATAAGATATCCTTTTCTTGTTCGGAAGAATTATGAGTCAAATCTTCCTCAAAGTCACTGTCTTCCAAATCTTCCCAGTCGTTATAACTCACATTCAAGTGATTAGTCTCACACAGTGTTTGTAAGGCACTATGATAAACATTTGGCTTTGAAAGTCTGTTTATCATCGCTGCAGATGGTAGTTCATCTGCATCATAATCAGCGTCATCGTCGATGACGATATCATTGTCACAATAACTCTGTCCATCTTGAACATTCACACGTCCAGTGTCACAATCTGCATTGTTGTTATCACCAATGGAATGTTTCTTCCAATATTCTAATTGAATATCTAGTTGTGTAGAAACATTTGATAATTTTTCCTTTGTACGCTGATTTGCACAAATGCTAATTTCAGACATATATCCCACCATCTCTTTCAATAATAATTCTGTATTCTCATGAATAATGCATTTAGGCTGAGTGTAACCTGGAACATTACTACATATGCTTACAGACACTGGTATGTGTTTATGTGTCCATGATTGCTTTTCACTATTTATAACATCAATATTTGGGATAACTTCAACATAGCTTCAAAATCATACATTATGAACCAATCATACAGTTTGAGGTTAGGAGGAACTTCAACATCAGTTAATTCAAATAATTCTTCAAAAAACATTCTTGATTGGTTTAAAGTATCCTCCAGGGGTATTTAAATTTAGTTTTCCTAAAGCATTCACTTTTTTCATGTCTTTTCAATCTGTAGGGTTTGGGAAAAGCATATCACAGCATCTACACTTATATCTTTTAGTGAAACCAGCTAAATTAGTTATATAACTCAGATGATTATCAAAACAATTCATATTCAGTGTGGAACGATATCCGTCAGTTTTAGTAGAAAGGTATAAAGGTGTACAATTATCTTCATCTGAATTGTAAAAACACATTAACATTAATTCCAAACACTCGTTCAAAAGAAGGTACATCGTCCGGAATTGATAATCCTTGAAATTGTTTTATTTTTCCATTTACAAGATTTCTTTTCATTTTGTTTCCAAATTTTGCCTTATACCATTTAAAAAAAAAAGAAACTTAGTTTCTTTTTCTAATCTCATTAATCCATTACTTTTTCTTTTCTTTTTTCCCCAAAAGTATTTGTTTTTTCCTGTGATATGCTAAACATCTAAAAAGCACACAAATTATCTGACTTATCACCAAAAAGTAATTAGGTTCTTTTGTTTTTAACCATGGTGGCGTATGCTCATTCCCATTCCCTAACGTATAAGAGGGTACGATATATTGTGTACACAATATTTGTAACTAAAACAGCTTTCCATTTAGTATTTGGTCTTTGTAACATTATGTAATCTTCAATATTCTTATCTTCTATTTTCTTAAGGATTCGTTTTAGGCTTTGTAAATTTAGGATCAAAAGAGGTTTGTCAAATAAATCAGCATTATGGTATGGAATGAAGTAACGGTATTGACCTGTATCCAAGTTTTGCAAAATAATGCCAAATGATAAATTTAGTTTAAAGGATTGCTTTTCCTGTTGATAAATATACTTCAATTGTGATTCGAAGTTTATCTCATTAATATCACTTCCGCCTAAAGGGAAATTAAATTTTCGAACCATTTTCTTTACATTGAAATCATCGTGAGGTTTCAAAATTATTGATTTATAAGTTTCATATGTTTCTTTTTAAAGGTTCATCTATTAACTCACCATCTTCATTATTCCATGGTTTACTGATATCATTGATCCAAGGTTCGTCCTGTGTAGATCCACTACCACCATATTGATTGTGATTAAGTATTTGATGAACAGTTAAAAGTTTTTTGTTGGGAAATCTTTTATCACATTTCCTGCACTTGTAAGCAATAGATAACTTTTGTTATGACAAGTTCGTTGATGTAAACATAAACTTTTAAAGTATGAAATGATTTCGAACACTTTTTACAATTTTGTTTCTTCTTCTTCATGTAAATTTCACAAACCTTAATGTGATTATTAAACAAAGTGCGGTTATAAAACTTTGTGTTACACTCCAGTACAAGTATACCTCTTTCTAATTTTACATTTGCGATCATGTATCAGATACAGAATTCTACACTTACCCTCATACCCACATACACAATTATAAACATTTTGTGCACAATGGTGTGTATATTTTCTTGAATAAATGTTACCACAGTCCTCTACATAGTTCCCTACCAATTAATCGGGTTTTTCTTAGGTTAATTAAATGTTTTATCTTGGTGGTATAATTGTTCTGATTATGTTGATTACAATAGTGACGGGTATAGCGTAAATATATTATTCCGCATCTATCACATAGGTGCTTGCGATCTTTACCGGAATAAGAGAAAATCTTCATCGTCGACGTTGACATCATCAGCTCAACATTTCATCAGATCCTTGAGCACTGTCAACGCTTTGTACAAATCAATTGGGGGAAGCCCAACTTGATTGTGCCTCATGGGTATTGTATTTTCTGGGGAAACGAAACGCTGTAAGTTACAATACCAGTATTCACGCTTTTTGTTGAAGGTGATCTTGTATCCCCCCGCTGGATTGAAACTCCATACTGCCGCTTTTGTAATTGCGTCCTTGTGTCGGTAGCGCCTCTCTACCTCAGCGTGAATAGCCTTAATCTTGGAAACTTTCTTCACCAGCTAAAATGATAAATAATTAAACAATGAATAAATAAATAAATAAAATCTGATATCTTTAAATCTTAAACAATATTCTTCATACATGCCATATTATGTTTAAACACAAATGATAATTAGGATAACACATATTGAATAACAATAACAACATGGTAAATAAATATACATGCATTGATTAAACACCCCACCAATTTTACCAATTAATCTTTATTCTCTGAATAATGCGTGAAGGATATTTCTGGTGTCCCGCAACGAGATAGTGCTGGAATGCTGCTGAAAGCGGCGTAAAACTAAACTCACTCACTACCTCCATAATATGAGATGGGTTTGTCATCTCAGAAACTCTCAACTGCTTGAGAAGGATTTTCGTGTTACAATGCCAAAATGTATCAATATTGGAATCGTTTCAGAGAGATCAGAGAGAAACTGTTAGATACATGTTTAAGTAATGTTTACTTTAGTTGGGAAAATTTCGTATATGAAAACGTGTGTTTTACTGCCAAGATGCAAGTAATCTTATTTTTGAAAGTGAATAATTTTCCAATTTACCATTACACTCGAAACACATATTGTGGTTAACATATTGATAATTTGTTGTCCTAAAAAAACAAGTGATCTTATTTGAAAGAAAATGGATAATTCAAAATGCGTACTTACATGCCATTAAATGTAATTTAGAAAAATGGTCTTACCTGAGTGGCAGCGTCTTTGTTGAGGTATAGATAATCTGTTTCCCCAAGTGCGTTCAGTTTAGAGATAACTGCGTATCTCTTTCTTGAAGCTGTATGCAAAGTGACACCTACCCTGAGGGATATGGTGTTTTGCACTAAGATTTCTTTTTTTTGTCAGTGCCAGTTGTCGATTTTAGAATTAAGCATTCATCGTCACCTTCGTCTGATGACGAAGGGAGATAGTGAATAGTTTCATCACTATCGTCTGTTGAAAATCCATCATCGTCGTTGAATTTCCTCTTTTAGGCAGGGTCATGCCACTTCCCGATGCTATTGGTTCCATTTTTGTCTCAACTTTGCTGTGGTGCTTTGACGAATGATATGCTCGGTTTCCACAGCATTTATACAGTTTTACACTTAACCCTTTAACTGTTGGGATTCACATTATATAAGATAATTCCCAACAGATGAAGGGTTAATTGTTCCATTATCCAAATATTCATTATTGGTATTTAATTTGTTTGGATAGTGAAAATCCTCTTGTGGAATTTGGGTGTGGGTTATAAGTTCTACATACCCCCCAGAGAGTGTCGCCACATTTCTGATAAGACATTTACGACTATATTTACAAATCATGATAATCTGAGGTTATGTATTCAACTTATATATACCATCAAATATTTTGAGGAAAGGTATTCTTATTTGAAATAGATTAAGCTCTCAGCTTTTAAGCTGATTTGATGAAATTCCTAACGTGGGGGATAGGGTACACAAGCTGTGATGAGAGGTGATAGCTTCAATGTCTTTATCAACGCATGACACAACAAAAACCTTTTATCCTTCATTGTTCCACGGGGATAGCAAATAGGTGTTATGTTCCCAACTACCTTCACATTCTAAACCTGAGTATATCAGAGAAGGAAATATCAGTTCATTGTTCGGTACTTGTTAGCACACTGAAAACCATTGATGTGGTGTGATGTGACATTAGGTTTTACGTCCTGCTTGAGAATATGTCGCTCATATGACGTGTGTGTGTGTGTGTGTGTGTGTGTGTGTGTGTGTGTGTGCGGCTGCTTGTACTAGCCCAGACTAAAACTGGTTTTATAGTGCTAGCCCACTAAGATACCATGCCACAGTGAAGCACGAATACCCCACTCAGACACATTATACTGACTCCGAGCCGATCCGTCCTTGGTGTACCCGTTAATGCCGAGCGCCAAGCAGGGACCAACAAGTATCAAGTCTTTGGGTATGATGCTCTTACCAACTACACCATGGAGGCGGTCGAAAACCATTGAAGACATGGTGGTGGTAATAGAAGGAGAACAGTGAATGCAGTTAAATAAAGTTACTCTTTTTTCCCTTGTGATCTGACTAAGAATAATATATGAAAAAAAAAAAGAAGAAGAAAGAAATGGGAGGATGACTTCATCAAAACTTAGACCACCACATACACGCAGTAACCATAAACAAAACTTAGACCACCACATACACGTAGTAACCATAAACAAAACTTAGACCACCACATACACGTAGTAACCATAAACAAAACTTAGACCACCACATACACTAGTAACCATAAACAACTCAACTACATATTATTTCAAATCTTTATTATGTAACAACAATCATGGCATTCAAATGATATACAAACATTGGTAGTAATACCAAATATAAATAATGAGTTGTGAGAGGTAGTTGATTGTTTGGGGTTTGTTTTGTTGTTGTTGTTGGGTTGGGGTTTTTTAAAGATAAATACTTAGTTGTGATAGGTAGGTCTTGGGGGTATGTCTTAAATATGTACATTTGAGTACTAAACACAGGATATCAACAAATATAATATTTAATAATCAAATCATTCAAATGTAATACAGACATTAAGCAGTAATATCAAGATACAATTAGTTGACAGTATATTGAGTATTAACACAAAAGATTAAAACATATCATCATTAAAACAGACTTATTGTGTCCTGAAACAACATTTAAAATCTCTCAATATAAGAGAACAAATGAAACCAACATCTAAAACACATTTTCTACACAGTTTTTGATTATGACTTGAAGGTGATCTCTCTTGTTCTTTAGAAGTATAATAATGTTTCTGGTATGTCTTAAATAATAAGTATATATATCTGAATATTTAACACAGGATTCATAATGTTGAATAATATAAATAATACAAGTCAATAATTTATTATTTGACAATCATGACATCCAAACGTAATCCAAACAGCACCAGTAATAGCAAACACAAATAATTAGTTGTAAGAGGTAGATAGGTATCTGTTAAGTAAAAAAAACCAGGTTCTATGGATAGTCAACTTAAAATCAAATACAGAACATCAGCAGTAATATTCAAGATAAATACTTAGTTGTGAGAGGTAGTTTGTTTTGTCTTGCTTTTGTTTGAGGTATTGTTTTTGATATGTCTTAAATAAGTACATTTGAGTACTAAACAAAGGATTTAGAACAATATCAACAACACATAAAGTCAATATTATCAATTTAACAATTACGTCATTCAGATGTAATACAGAGATTATAAAGTACAAATGAAATAAACAACTAATAAACTAAATAAATAAATATTGTATTATTAGGAATTATCTAGGACAATCAAATCATCAACTTATGATTAAAATGAATCAAAAAAATGTCTTATAATACTACACTGAGCATAATTTAACAACACAAAGAACATACTATATCATTACGAATTATCCAGGACAATCAAATAATCAACTAATGAATTATGATGAATAAAAAATGTCTTATAATACTACACTGAGCATAATTTAACAACACAAAGAACATACTGTATTATTACGAATTATCCAGGACAATCAAATAATCAACTAATGAATTATAATGAATCAATAACTTGTTATAGTACTACACTAAGCATTAGGTATGGCATATTTCTTTCCACACAAACTGGCTACGGGTTTGCATAAATTGTTTTATTTATTGTTAAGACAAATTACACTAGCAATTAGTTTAGAAAGAGGTTTAAGTTTCAGAACAGTAAATATGATGTTAAAAGATATGATACATAAAATGTGGAATGTTCTTTTGAAACTATAAAGATGAACTCAAAATCTGTCATACTGTAATCTATTTGGTTTAGTTCTTATTCTTATAGATCTACGTGGCATAATCACTTCATTATCTTCTCTTTCAGTTGGTTCATCATTAATCCTACCCAAAGCATTGTCTACAAAGTTATTAATAACAAGAAATATTTTATCTAATATCATCATAATTCTGTTTTTTATTAAAACCAATATGACTCCAAATAAGGCGACTATGCTGCTAACGATGTGTTGTTGAATATCTGAAACAACAATTAAGTACATAAGTATGAGAAAAAGACAAAAAAAAGAAAAGAAAAAGACATCAAACACTGATTAACATAAGATCAATCAGCTTTACACCTTATTACAACCAAATGAGGACATACAATAAGCTTTCTGGAGATCACTTTTGGCAAAGGAGAAGTTCTCCTTACCCACTTTCACTAAATATATAATCATAATCTGATGATTGAAACCAAGCAAAAATATAAAGAATATAAAATGAGTACATAGATGGTTTTAATGTAACCAAAGAGTTATATCAGGGATTAATGATATATTATTATTATCTGATTATTTATCACATATTTGGTTGTGAATGTGTTAGCTCTAGCATGGTGTTAAATATCTGTAATTAATGAATAAATGAAATAACAAATATTAGTAACAAAACAATTAACCATCATAACTCCAAGTACGACAAATATGCTGATAAGGATGTGTTGTTGGAGATCTGAAATTAACAAATAATGCTAAAGGTTACATAGGAATGAAAAATAAAGAAAAAACACTGATTAAACATGAGCTTAATCCAGCTTTACCCCTCCACTAACAGAAGAACATGAAGTTGGTTGACTTGAGATCACTTCTAAAGGAGGAGTAATGGATCTTCTCCTCAGGCCTTGCATTGAAAATTCAGTCACATCAAATTCGGTAACACTTTCAGGAATAGATGCTAATGACGAAACAAATCTTCCTAAACGCCGTGAATGTTTCCTCTTTCTCCAAACAATTCCAATTATTAGTAGAATGATAATGAGAACAGAAATTAGAACAGAGAGGATAATGGTTGCAGTAGTAGGAAGAACTGAAAGGGAATAAATGATAAAAACAATTACATACATGGAATAATATCAGGGATTAATATTATTAGCTGATTCTTCATCACCTATTTGGTTGTAAATGTGTGGTTCTAAATATTCATTGTCTGAGTTATCAATATTGAAAAAGAAAGGTTGAAGTTCCTGAGCTTGAGGAAGTGTTAGTTTTGTCTTAAGGAGAATAATGTGGTCTTAAATGTCTTTAATTGATAAATAAATGATACAACAATTATTAACAACAAAACAATTATGAAAACTTCAACAAGTAAGTTATAAAAATTAATGTGTTTCTTCCAAGGAATCTGATAATTGAGGATATTTGATGACTTACTTGTATGTGATGTAGCAATGGTTATATTGTTAAGCAATGAAGCAGACATAGTAGTATTAGTAGTAGTAGAAGTAGTAATAGTAGTAGGAGTAGTAGGAGCAGTAGGAGTAGTAGTAGTAGTAGTAGTTGTAGTAGTAGTAGTAGTAGTAGTAGTAGTTGTAGTAGTGGCAGCAGCAGTAGCAACAGCAAAAGCACTACTAGTAGTAGTAGTTCTTTCTGTGATAAAAGGAGAGAATAGTTAATTGAGAACATATAAACAGATAACATGTTTAAACTGATAATATCACATTAAGAATATTTACCCTGGAATGTGATGATGTGAGCGGTGGTGGATGGTGTAGTAGTGGTTGTCGTGGTACTTGTGGTAGTGGTCTGCGTGGTACTTGCGGTAGTTGATGTTGTAGTAGTTCTCTCTGTGATAGAAGTATAGAGTAGTTTATAGAGAACATATAAACAAAGAAGATGTTTAAAATCTTCTTAGAAAGGGAAATGATAATATGACATGAAAAAAAAAGAAGAAGAAAAAAAAAATCTTAAACAAAACCCTAAACATTAAAACAACAACAACAAACAAACAAAAACAACAACAACAAAAATTACCCTGGAATGTATTGATGTGAGTGGTGGTAGTTGTTAGGGTAGTGGTTGGAGTGGTGGTTGAAGTAGTGGTTTTTGTGGAAGTTCTCGGGGTAGTTGATGTTGATTGAGTCATTTTCATTGTCTGAAACAAATGTTATAATTTAGCACCAAGAAGTCATAGTTCTCAATAATTTGTTTGCCAATATTACTTTCAATCATTATAAAATTACAACATTGCAAATATTATGAACACAATTCTATGTTAACTTATTATGTATTTATTAATGAATTTATTATAAACTTACAGATGAAAAAGTTGATGGGTAATGTGTAAGTTGACTGCATAAAATAAAATAAAAAAAAATATTTAAAAAAACAACAACAAAAAAACAAAAACAAAAACCCAACATGTTTGTTAATTATTGTAATAGGAACTCATAATTCTAAATATTTTCTTAGCCAATATTACTTTGTAATTGGTAACATTTACAAGTATTGTAAATGACATGTTGTATCCTTAATAATAATTGATATTTAATCTCAATGATAAAACCCCAAAAACAACAGAGTACCTGATTTGGGCAATCGCTACCACCGATTCGTAATCTGGTCTTCCTGGGATAGGTCACCATCTCACATGTTATGGCACTGCCAGTCAGCTGCACAAAGTGCAAATTTGGAAACATGTTTCCATCGATGGTTGTTGATTTCATTGGCCAATTGTCTCCTTCTAGTCGTTTGATTTCAGGAAAGACTTTGTCTTGTGCGAAAACATCACATGGTCGTACATAATTACACTGCATGAATGTTGTAGAAATGAAATCACATCGCTTCGGTTCAGTAGCTACAGTTGTCAACAAAACAATGGCAAACCACCAGGAGAGAAATGACGTCGTCGCCATGTTGAACTTGAAGATACGGACGTATGGATATGTATGACCATAGTCTAAAGTTCCCTACAGTTATTAAGATTAGATTATATTATCATTAAAGTATGCCTAATATCTTTATTTCACTTATATCAGCTCTGACTTATAGTTCGTGGGATAATGTGATAATGTTGTAGTTTCGTATCCATTGATGCTCGCTCGCGACTGAGTGTAGCGGAGACTTTCTTGAAATGGAACATAGCGAAGAAAAAACAAAACAAAACAAAAAAAAAACCACCCCAAAACAACACAGTCAGCTTGGCAAAAGTTCAATATAAAACTAACTTTAAGGATAACAGCTTCTTTTTATTCGTGAGTGCGATGTTTCGATACAGATTCTTGTACCGTTTTTATCCATAAAGTTTGTTCTTTATTGTACTTCCCAACTTCTAAATGCCACTCAAAGAAGTTGTGTTAACGATGTTGAATGCGTTGATCACCGCGCGAGAGATTCATACTATAGTCTTTTTCAAATAATATGATAAACTTTTCTCCTTTTTTTCCGTGAAAGATTATATTCCTCATGCAGAATAAATTTGTACTCTCGCGTAACTTTGATTCTTGGATATAATGGAAAGTACGGCGAAATTCATGTATTAAATAGATGATTTCATTTTGTGTACGTACTTCTTACTTTATTCATTGATCCAGCAAAGAAAATGCCTAATATTCCACTCAAGAATGAAACGTTTGTTGAATAATTATATTTAGTATGCTTGCATGTAATGCAGAAATTCGAACTTTTGTCAGCGAGGAGTGGCATTGCATGTACATGAAAATATCGCTTCGTGACGTTAGTCGAGACTTAATTTACGAGCTTGCATGAAAAT
The DNA here is from genome assembly GCF_003918875.1 of Haliotis rubra. NCBI lineage: Eukaryota > Metazoa > Mollusca > Gastropoda > Lepetellida > Haliotidae > Haliotis > Haliotis rubra. Next base: position 25,345 of record NW_025765045.1, on the reverse strand, counting down.
TTCCTCGATCCAGCAATTAAGGTTATTCATGAATTTTGATTACAGTTCTGTATATGTTATATAAGAGACTAAGTAACACTGTATCGATTAATAGTCGATAAATAACTATGCTACATTTTGGCTATAAATTCCCGAATAAATCCATTTTCGTTTTTACGATTGCATTTACATTCCAGATCATATAGTGATTCGCTTGGTAAGCTCGCGTGTTGATGTGAATTATATTCATTCACTTCAATTCTGCACTCACGGGGAGCAGATAACGTTATAAATCTGAATTTACATTGTCATTCCTAATGAGACTATGGATCATTCATATTTGCTAAAACTTATGAGGGCTAAGTATACCTCTAGATAAGTGCCATACATTATGAAACGTCACGAATGAAATCTGAAACCATTCAGAACGAAAAGTGTACGATGGATCATTGGTATTTGCTAAAACTTATAAGGGATAAGCATAGCTCTAGATAAGTGCCATACATTATGACACGTCACGAATGAAATCTGAAACCATTCAGAACGAAAAAGTGTGGTTGTGGGGGAACTAATAGTACTACTGCCGGAATTAGTGTAATGTGGTGAGCTATCTATTTGTTGTGAATCCCAGTGGTGCCAACATTAAGTCCACAGCATTTGCACCACAAAGTCCATGACCATAGTTTCTGTGCAGTGTTTAAGACGGTTAGTTCCAGACCGCAACTGATAGCACACAAGTGCAGGCTATCGCGGAATGTATCAATCATAATTAGGGCATCACATTTTACGTTTCTGGTTCTCCGGTGAAGTGTAAAAAAGCGTACAAACTGTACACACTCACACCTAGTTAACTCATGATTGGCTGGTACAGTCAAATATTTACAGATTGCTTTCATATAGCAAGCAAACACACCGGATAAAAAATAATTAAGATTAACACAATGATCTCAGATTGCAAATTGTTTTCTGTTTAAAGGTGTGGACCATGTCCATAGTGATCAGTGAGAGATGACATGTCTATCTAATGATAAGACTGGATAGCTGAATTGATGAAATGTACGACAAAGATCTCAACATACATCTCCTACGGTACTTAAGCATCAAAGAAGAGGCAATTTCATTTCAAACGCACGTTTGATATCTAGTTTGAAAGTTATCCCTGACAAATATTGACACATAATTGAGGTCACATCAACTAATAAATAAGAATAACCACATCATATATGAAAACTGTACTTATGCATCTTCCAGCATTTGCTCTCTTAGCATTTTACATTTAGTCGGACTGCCAAAAGTTCCACCTTAACATGAGGGAGTTTTGATCATTTTGGATATTCTGTTTTGGTTGATGGAGCTGAAAATAAAAATTACGCCACCTTGTTTTACAAGCTATTGATTTTTCTTCACTTTGTTGTTGGTGATGTTGTTGAGATGATTTGGGAAAGTGGCTAAAAAGGTTTTACAAAATCCTCTATTTTAAAGAGTTACTTCTTTGACAATTCTAACAATCTGAAAGAAACAATGGCATTAAAACGTACGGAACGACCAAACCCATCCAAACTAATCTTCATAATTCATCTAAAAGTCGGTTCATAACCACAAACATAGAAATCCGATCGTGGTTATAAACCGTTATCTTAATTTCGGATAGTTGTCTCATGATACCGTCACAATTTGATTGTTCGCTGTGTGAAGTGAATTCTTTGTGTCCTGTAACATGTGTACCAGATACGGTGGCCAAGCTGGTTACGTGGCCTTTAGAACAATATCAGCTACTTGCCAGAATTCAATTGTTTTTAGTTGCAATCCCCTATAGGTCTCATAATAGTATAAGTATAATAAGTATAAGACATATTGAATTAGTGCCAGTTTTGCAGACTGACCCAACACAAAGCCAACAAACACGGGAATTACAGAAATGAGTATAGTTAATCTCTCCTTCGCTGTCAATTATGTGACAGTATTTGATCCACAGGCACAACACAATTAATTCACTCTCCCTCGTGATTAACCAATAATCAGTAGATTTTAGTATCGCGGGGTAGTTGGTGTATTTAAAGATTCATTCCGTCATCGATCGTCTGACATTTTACTCTATTCCTGAGCCCAGTATTAACCATCCTCTCCTCCCCATCGCACATCATCAACAGCTCAATCCTGGACACCATTATCCACAATCTAATTGTCCAACACCGCAAGCCCTATGCCACCTTTTAAAATCAAATTTCAGCTGAAAGCGAAAATTGTCGATTCCTGCTGCCTTTCATTATGATCGTAAATGTAACAAGCAACCTTTCTGTTATTTAAAGAGAACTGTGTTTGGTGAGTATTAGCTTCTAGAATGCACTATGATGCACTTATGGAAAATATTTGAAAAACTACTTCATCGTGATGTTGATAGTATACTGATAACCCTAAAGAATCAGATCATGTTATCGCATTGATGTATTCTAAAAGAAGTATCAGATCATGCGGAATGTAAAAGGAAATTCTTCGATGGTAGTGGTATAATGCTAGAACTTAATTGCTCCTCTAATTATACTTAATAGTTATATACTCAATGGCAAACGTTCTTGTGACACACAAACAACAACAAATAGACTCAGTGTTAAACCTTTACTGGAAATACACGTTGTTACATGGACATGCACATGTTTCAAGGCATGGTAACTATCAACCGTCAAAAAGAACTGTGCATCTGGTGTGGGTTCACAGGCAAGTTCACATGGTCACCACCGCGTTTGTCTACCTGGCGCATTGTCGCAGGCCTGGCACCTTCACCTAACTGAGACCACATAATGTTGATAAACGTCCTGTTGAAAATCATTCCTTATAAGAGGAAGGAATGGGCGGATTTCCTCACCCCATATTATAACGCCGATACCTGGAAGAGTGAGTGAGTTTAATTTTACGCCGCACTCAGCATTTATTCCACCTATATGGCGGCGACCTGTAAATAATCCAGTCTGAACCAGACAGCATGAGATCTACAGCATGAGCATCGATCTGTGCAACTGGAAAACGATGACATGTGTCAACCACGGCACGTGTCGACAACCCGATCCCGTTAGTCGCTCCTCGAAGAGGATCGACTTCCATAATAGTTGGCTAGGGTCCATGCAGGTAGCAACAGTAATGTAAGTCCCCATGGTCCCTGGTATGGTGATCTACCTTCAGTTATTGGCGATTTATAGCCCATTTTTATACTGTATTGTTTTTTCCCCTATAGTTAAAACGTTTTAGATTTAATTACTAGTTTTACATACATATCTGTGATATTCTAGTTGTTTTACTGTCCTTCGTCGGCAGGTTTTTGATAATATACATATATTTCATTTCAATATCAAATGTTCTCGTCACGATGTGGCTGAAATATTGCCGATGTGAGGTTAAATATTAACTCACTCACTCCATAATAGTTGGCATGATGTAACTTTGCCCTGTTCTCCTCTTGGTGAAGAAGGAAACGTGATACATCGGTGAATATCGCAATAGTCATCCACTGTCGACGTCTATGTTCTGGCATCAGAATTGGCTCTTAGGGTGTGTGTCTGGCACGGATGACGTATACGTCTAGTCGCCATCAAACAGTTCATGCAGATACAGCTCTGTTGCCTGGTATGGTATTGGCTGTTAGGGTTGTTGGTTAGGACCAGTTGTGATGGAGGTGCCTGGTTCGAATCTCGGGGAGTCTTTACTTGTGCTCCTATGCACTGCTAAAGACTGCATGAACTGGAAATGATTAGCATCTGCTTGTCTGGCCTTTTAAAGTGGACATTGCTGGTCATGTTCCTCGATAATGTAAAACGCTTGCAAATTTGGTGCCAGTCAGTCAACAACTGCTTGGTTGCAGGTTATAAGTGATGGAGTTTTGTTAAACACATGCTTGTCGTAAGAGTAGCAGTCAGGCTCACTGACTTATTTGATGTCCATCATTAACGTATTATATACACTGTGGATACTTTGAATACTTCGGGTGTGATAAATACTAGTCTGGATGAACTCGTGATGTAAGTGAGCACATAAAAACGCAATGTTCCATTGATAAGATGACGTTGGAGACACAGCATGTTCTGTCGGCATGATCGGCGCGTTACTCAACGAGACATCTAAAATGAATCAATAGTTTCTCTCTGACATGTTCACAATCGTGAGTGTACTTTAGCAACATGACCCGCAAACAGCAAACAGGTTCTTCCAAGCAACCAGTAAGCCGTACTATGTTATCCAAGTCATTTGTGTATTTGATCAGATTTGTTTTACACAGCACCAAAGACATACCGTGAAAGCAGCTCTGGTCGTTACTGTGGGTCAAAGGAGACTTTAACTTTCACATTACTCCAAATGTGAATCAAGAAGATATTGACTTCTCTCATACGTGTACATGTAAACCAGGTTGCGTAATCTGACGGTTGGGATTGAATGAATGAATTAATGCCAAAGACTCCGTGAGCAGGGTTCAGCAGAATTACGTTCTTGTAAGACCTTATCAGAAAGTGAAATTAACCCATAGCAGCCCTTTGCAGAGCAGTCGTAGCTGTCGCTACCGCGGGTTGTTAATGACAATTTACTGCCGAGATAAGACAGAGATGCCACTTTCAGGAGGCAATGAGTTCCATTATCGGTCCCCTGAACTTACTGGAAATGACCGAATGTAGCTCATTGCGGAGGACGACATGCCAATGATTCATTAACACGAGGCAATGTAGTAACTCGTCTCGTTTGAGCTGCATCCGCATGTACTGATACAGAATATTCATTTGACGTTTGACTTAAAAGACCCTATGACCATGTGAAATGTAAAATCCTGATTATGGATCAGTCCGTATATTCAACGGTGCTATACTTCCAATAAGAATTACTTTTTCTTAATCAGTCAAACGACACTAAATCACAGAAGTCCTGTCAATCGAAACTAAACCACGGAAATCATGCACTCCTTCTTCATGAATCAATTGAAGAATCCTTTCTACTTTTTCTCCTTGGGAGCTGGATAAAGACATTGTGTTCCACAAGTTGATACCAGGGACTGGAAGGTTTATAATTCTAGGGTATTATTCTAACTCTAGATCACACATACGTGTATTTTGCCGTGCATATGTAACATGTTAACGTATGATTACATCTGATAACATCCATAAGCGAATATTGATTGTTTATAAGTATGGTCGAATTTGAATGTTCAGGACAGTGTGTAACTGAATGCGTCGTCACTGTGACCTCAAAACTTTTTGCATAATTAATATTAAAATCCATAACCGTATTAAAAATAAAACACTCATGTATTCGTGAAGAGCCGTTGAGCGGAGAAAGATCTTGTGTACATAAATGAGTTTGGAGAAGCATGACTCTCTGGACTCACAGACATATGAGGATTACCTCTCAGATTGAGGCACCAAATCGTCTTGTGTCCACCTTTGAGCCACCTATTGATGACATTAGACATTGATGGAAGAGGCCATAAAAAGGCATGGAGAAAAGTCTTGGTACATGGTTTCTGACAGGTTTCTTCATTCGTCGCATCCCCTTGTTCAGCAATATATGAACAGATTTGTTCCTCACGTCACTTATCACACGACGAAACCTGACCGTTGAGCTTGGGAAAGAAACTATTGTCTTTTACTGCAGGTAAAATGACATGAACTTTCCGGTACATGCAAACCATGTAATCCTGACACATGGAGTGTGTGAGTGAGTTTAGTTTTACGCCGCACCCCACAATATCCCAGCTATATCGCGGAAGTCTGTAAATAATCGAGTCTGGACCAGACAATCCAGTGATCAACAGCATGAGCATCGATCTGCGCAATTGGGAACCGATGACATGAGTCAACCAAGTCAGCGAAACTGACCACCCGATCCCGTTAGTCGCCTCTTACGACAAGCATAGTCGCCTTTTATGGCAAGCACATGGGTTGCTGAAGACCTATTCTACCCCGGATCTTCACGGGTCCCTGACACATGGAACGACATAGAGGAGTTAAGAATTTGTATCAAAGACGCAGGGTTCAGCACATTTACATTGAACTTAGACCTTATCAGAAGGTGAACTAAAACAAGGGCTATAATTTACGGCCGAGATTCGACAGTGGCGCTACCTCCAGCAGCCAAAGTGTTCCATTATCACTTCCCAGAGGAACAGAACTTACTGGAAAATGAAAGACTAGATCATCACGGAGGACCACATGTCTAAAGGACTCATTAACACAATAAAGTGTAGTAAATCGTCATCTTTGAGCGACATTCCCAAGGACTGAAAAAGCATATACATTTGACGTATTGCCAGGGATCAATCGGAATTTGTATCATAAAAACCTGTATATTGATGTGAGATGCCGAAAGCTAATCCAGTTGCAGTTTGTACATTACATTATGGAACACATCCACTACTGTTAGGTTCTGTTATTCTCCGCTTTGTCTGAGAACTGAAATAGCATGGACATCCTGAATTCCCTCGAAAGGAATCAATTGAAGATTTCTTTTTCTTATTTCTTGTTTGGAAGCTGATGTGCTCCACAATACCAGGGACGTACGTGAGGGGCGAATTCTTGCCCTCGACACACACAGCACAAACACATTTGCAAGAAACAATTATTCAAGAAACAAGAACACTATCATTTCTAAAAGGGCTTCCCTTCGTATGTAGTCAAACGGAATTGCTAGCGTTATGTCAGATTAGAAACATAAAGGTTACAGCTGTGAGAACATTGTATCTGTGATAGCGTCAACGCATCTTTATGGTCGTGGCTTACCAGTTGCTTCCGTCATTGGTCATTGTTAGCGTGCGTAATTGTGGACATAAATAGATATCTAACAGCAAGATTTTATTACGCAGAGTTGGGCTTTACACAATTTATTGCTTGATTCGCCCTTTGATGTTAAGAAAAAGCGCATCTTCAGAATGCGTACTTGAAGTCAGTTTGTGAAATGTTACTATGACAACTTTCGTGTTGATTGTAACCATTATTCGTGATTGCACACACAACATACAAGTTGAAAACCAGAAACCTCTGTTACGTGTTAAAGTCAGTCTATACTGACATGTTGAATGTTGAACATTGTCTTACTAATGAATTTCACGCATGTAGCAGTATCACAACCATATAACATGGCCCAGTGGCTTCTTGTCAGTAGCTCATATACTGCAAACACAGATACTATATAAAAGGGACAATTCCCTTCACCTAATCATAAGAAAGATGAATATATACCGAAATTCTCCACCTGGACTTTATGTGATATAAGAAGAATGTAACATATGATTGACATGGTTTGTAATTGGAACTAACATAGGCATTACAGATCCTTTAGCCCAGACTAAAATGCAATGATTTATTCAAACGTTAGACAGGAACAAGTTTTGACAGTAATATAGAATTTACTTAATGGAAAACATAACAAGAATAACATTCTTACATGTATTGGTTACATTTTGAACATGGCATGGTATAGCGGTATAGTTTTTCCAAAGCCATTTTGGACACCGATATATAGTCGACTAAACTATGGAGGTAAATTTGTGACTTTTTTTATTCAGATTATTGGTCAGATGGTGAAGAATACAATTCATATACAATGTTTTTACACCACTTTTGAAGGCGTTTTAACAACAATGATCTTACACGATATATTGTCATGAAAAAAAAAGAATTCAAATACCAGACAAAGCCTTTCAATCCGCTTTCATTTGTTGAAGACATCACTTGTGCGGGAAGGGCAGTCGTGTAAATAATTTGTAATACACATATTTCTACTATTTGTATTATGAGGGTAACTGCTTGCATATTAATGTTGTTTGGTCGACCCTGTTAGATTGTAGGTAAGAATTTCTAAGAATATTGTCAAATCTGTTCAACCAACTAGTTACAACCATCACAATGTTTTTCTTCAGAGGGAGAAACTACTCGATTATTGGCTCTTTGAAGCAATGTTGCTCCGAAGAAAACACCCTTTGAAAAGGGCACTACAATTTAATAGATACTGAATAAAGAAGAATTACACAAGTCATAACTCGTAATGCTAAACAAATAAGAGAGAAATGAGATAAATGATAACCTATAGAATCTGTGCAGTGAGTGCAGATCTTTCCAACAAATGGTTACATTTAGCCGTATTGTTTGTAACTTTGTTTCGGCTTGTTTTGGACGATGTATCCGAAACTTTATACTGAACATTCTTTTTCCGTTATGATGTCCAACACTCTATCTAGAGCAGCACATAATTCAACCTTTGTGAGACCTTTAGCTCAAGAGAGAAAAACATTTCAACCTTGCTTTCAATGACTGCAGAACAATTGGAAAGTACCCCGACTTTGGATATGTTGAAACAAAGCTACCCATCCGTCGTAAGCATTCCGAAATACAGTCGTAAAACAATTACCATGTTCAGTCCACATCAGATGAGCAAGCTTCCATATACTGTTGGAGATAAAAAGGTGACTGTAATCGTTACCGAACACTGGTTTAATTAGGTCATTTCTGCAGGCAATTAAGAATTCAGTGTTCTCGCACAATGTGTCTCTAGATCTGTCCAGTGCAGAAGAGGATGTGGAGCTATCATGTGCAGAAAATCGACTAGATGTTTCAATACGGCACTGGACAGATTTCACAACTTACAAATTTGCTTTGCGTAATGTTTTTTAATGGAACAAATCAAACACAAATGTTGGTCATGGCGAGTTTGGGTTCATATCAACAAAGGATTATCATATCTGCAATTTGCAAAATTCGAAAAGAACTGTGTTCTTCATTGAAACGAACCGAAATGTAAACTGGAGTGATTTGCCAGCTTGAATATTTCATGAATAAGAGCTGGGGACCTAATAACATTTTTCGGAGGATGAAAGGGTTCTATTTAACTTTAATCTATGCTAACTCCTAACACCCTATGGTCTTGATGTCTGTTACACCATCATCTAATCAGGATTTAGTTGAAATGTCTGATATCTGAAGACACCATTGTTAGCTTCCAAGATCAAATCACAGACGCCCTCAGTCGTGGCTGATATGAATAAATGAAATGTACATACTGTATCAAAGGATTCTCAGCTGATTCAGTTGTTTGATATGAGCATAGTCTGAAGTTTTTAGGTGTCTAGGTGTAAACTGACAACACCATGGTGCTCACATTTTGCAGTCTTAATAGTGATTTGTTAGCAGATGTCTGGCTTCTTGTGTGCATTAATATCTGAGATAGCTTTCAAAGGGTCAACTTTCCCTATACGGTGGACATTATTGTATATAAGTGTAGCAAGCATTGCCGTATACTTCCGAAACATTAAGAAATCTATGAAAGTCAGTCTATAGCCAAAGTTACGTTGAAAATTCAGTATTCCTTATATCTTAGGTGAAAGTAACACTATTACGTCATGCAAAATGTTCCGATACATTGTTCATACATCTATATGCATGATTGATGAAGAAAATACTTACTATACCTGTATGCAGGTATCAATGTTTGTTTGTTGCTTAAAGTCTAACTCCAGCTAAATCACGGCTGTCATTACATAATTAAGTCGCGAACAGCTAATCCGGTGATTGACAACACTAGGCGCGACCTACACATATTTGGGATACGATGACATGCATGAATCACGTCAGCGAGCCTGAACCCTTCGCCCCGTCAGTCACCTCTTTCGACACGATAGTTTCCTGAAGAACAATTTTAACCCTGGTGGGTCTTAAGAATGAATGACGGACAGGTGTAGTCTGATGTATTCCAACACAGTTGCTGTTTCAAGAAAATTTCACACCGTGTACTGATCGTGCAAAATTGTCTTACTTGTGATCTTTGGCGTTTCCCTAGTCGGTCATACAGAACCTGGAGCAAATATATCAAATAGCCCGCGCAAGTGTAGAAAATGTGGCAAGTCTAGATTTCCTCCGCTTCAGGAATGAAGAAAGTCTCAGGGGTCCTTTTCAATATATTTTATTTTTTTACCATGAACCTTTTTACTGTAAAATATGTTAATTTCAAAGACTAGTTGTTAGTCTGGCGTTTCTGGTGATCGCCTTGCTGACTTGTATTTAGGTCGTAAATTTATTTTTAAAAAAACATTTCTGATGTTTCCAGTTAAATGATGTTAAATTGTTAACTTTACTGTGGCTACAGTCGTAAGACTGGTGTTAAGGAAAATCATATTGACCAGACAGCTAGAATTGAGTAACGGTCTAGAAGAAGGTAACCAGGTACCTTGCGTTACAATTCATGCACCTGTAGTCAGGATATTTAAACCTTTTAAGTGAAATATGACAGCGTCTGGACAACACTAAGTGGCACGTTCACACTTGGAATACGCGTCTGATCGATATCAGATCGTGAGGGATTTCAACATAGTATATGTTAATGGTAAGTGTCAGATGAGAGTGGTGTGTTTGGGGGTTGTTGAAGGATAAGTTGTGGACAGTATGGTTGCATACAATATCTGTACGTATTCCAAAGAAAGGAGTACTTTGCTTTTGGCTATTCATAGAAAAAGCGCGGCTTACTGCACCCATAAAAGTTCAAGCGCAAAGGTTAAAGGAAAGAACTTAGAAATATTCCTTCCTAATTTAGTAAAGTGTCTCTTGCAATTAAACTACATTTGAACGTTAGGATAATCTTACATAACATTCAAGAATCGTATATCACGTGTTCAGATTAGATGTTGCAATAACAAAACCCGTTGTCAACTTTTGATCATGTGCTAACTGTACCTGTATCAGATCATGATTTCAGTAAATATGTGTAATGAATTAGACTAAGTGTAGATTTCATTAAATATGTATATTTCCTGAACATTTCAGCAAATATGCATTGCCATTGTCCCTGACGGAATCAGTAAATATACATAATCACTGAAACAATCAGTAAATAAATATAAGTGATTATACATATTTACTGTAACATATATATGTACAAAAGAAGGCTTATTTCCTGTGTCTCCCTACCTTTATATCGATGGAACATGTCTGAATGCGGCATAAAACCATACTCATTCGCTCGTGACATATGGCTTCAATGGTATTGAAATCACTTAACATTCCAAAGTCGCCGAAGGATATTTAGTGTTGTTTTGAATCCCTGTCAAGTGGTTCTGTTTGCGGATTGGCTGTTTATTTGCGATTCAATAATTCATCACATTTCTATTGGTTTTCGTAGGTGAATTATGAGATACAGTTATAATTCAACTCATTTCTAGCTTCACGGAAAGTGTATGTGACGACAGAGAATGTTCCTTGTTACTTATACTGCCTTATGTCACCGGTTCTTCTTATCGTTCAATAATTAGTACGTTATCCATGGCATTCTTGTGTTTGTCATATCATCAGCTTGGTTTCCGATGGTTATGTAAGCTCTGTAAACTGATGTTAATGATTGAATAAAAAGGATTTATACAAAAGTATCTGCTGGCTACGTTCTTCACGCTTACATTCGGGTGAGACCTCGTAACAGAGTGACATCAGACATAGGATGCATCTGCAACTGTCCCTTCAGCGAGTTGTTAACGACAATGTTCTGCGAAAATAAGAAATTGATGCATGATTCAGAAAGTAGTGTGTAGCATTACTGGTCCCTTGAGGGAGAGGACTTACTGGAAAGAAAAGAATGCAGCGCAATGCAAGAATGTGCAGAAACGTAAATGATATGAAATGCTGAATACTGATCCAGTCCAGGTTTGGTCAATGCAATAAGATCTTCTCGCCTGTTGTCAGATTCATTCTTTTACATTCTACTTCAATTACTACTATAACTGAAATAGAACGAAAGCTGTCACCTATGGTGTAATCTACTCAGTTCACGAAACTTTTTCCTCCTGTAAAATCTATCAGTTTAGATGCTGCATTTGCACAATTCGCTCTGCAAATTATTGATACCATAACAAAGGGAAATAAGAATGGTTACACAATTCACAGAGGGTGCACATTAAAGTGACAGAGCTCTTTCCATAATCATAAACCGTCACACTCAGAGTTACAAAGCAGCAATAATCATTTCATGAAAGATTTCCCTTCCTGCATAATGAAACGAAACTGCTTGTGTTACGTCTTTCTAACTTCAGATGAGAAATACAAAGGTGACACTTCCTGTACCACAGGAACCTTTCATCTGCCATTTTATGACAACGTTAGTGTGCGTTATTCTTGCAATTAATAGATATACCCAGGTTTTTATGACTCGAATTTTGTATTTGATCTAATTGATAGTTCAATCAACTATCCATTTCAACTTTTCCGTTTTTGTGTGACCACTAGGCTCAGAACCTGGCAACACTGTCTGTGCAAAACACACCGTCTTGAAGATCTAAACAGATGCATTTATGAATCAGTTTATTCTGTCATGCTGGTCATGAAACACAGAGTAAAGGATTCTTATACATACGTGGTAACATGGCAGTTTGCCTTCTTGACATCAGAATTTTTACACACGCTGTTTTTCTCCGGATAGTTGCATTGGCAAGCATAGGTTAATCCAGAAACTGGAACATTGAGATCCTAAATGCCAAATCAAGGAATGGCCACACAAGATCAATGAATAATCAACAGATATTGAAACAATAAAACAATAGGGTTCGGTTCACATTCATCAAATGCAATTGTGCAAAGGGTTGAATGGATGGCAGCACAGATAAGTAAGGGTACACGAAAAAAATACCCAGGAATTTCGCTCTCGAAACAGATCTGTCTCTTGAATATAAACTAGTGTTGAAAGGTTGCACTAATTTGGTATTATCAAAATGGATTCCATTCGGCACTTCGGCAAATTAACCGCCTCCGTGGTGTAGTGGTTAGAGCGTCCGCCCGGAGAGCGGAAGGTCCCGGGTTCGATCCCCGACCGTGTTATACCAAAAGACGTTAAAATATGGTACTTGTTGGTCTCTGCCTGGCGCTCGGCATTAATGGGTACAACAAGCACTGGTCGGCTCGGAGTCAGTATAATGTGTCTGAGTGGGGTATTCACGCTTCACTGCGGCATGATATCTCAGTGTGCTAGCACTATAAAACCAGCTTAAGTCTTGGCTAGTACAAGCAGCCGCACATACACATACACACGCATGCACGTCGTCATATCAGCGAAATATTCTCAAGCACGACGTTAAACCAAGTTTCACCTCACCTCACTTCGGCAAATTCAGCCGTTGATAGCAGCATTTGCTGCCACTATCACTACAACTAACCCTGTGACATTATCTATTGTCACACAGCTCTTCCCCTTTGGACAAAGCAAAGAATGAAAACAGGAGTGCCCTTTCTCACAAGAGGACATGTGATACAAGTACAATAAGGAAATAACCATGATGCATCACATTTGGACAGCATGACTTCAACAACGAGTTTTAAAGCTACACCAAGGCTATGGATTATGTAACCCAAATCATAACACGTTTTAGCAAAGGCCACCTCGCTTCTAAAAGATCTTCATACAAAGGACATGCTCCTTTGTATTGTGAAATGCAGAAATGGAGCTGCTGGAGTGAGTGAGTGAGTGAGTTCAGTTCTACGCCGCACTCGGCAATATTACAGCTGTATGGCGGCGGTCGGTAACTAATCGAGTCAGGACCAGACAATCCACGGATCAACAGCATGAACATCGATCTGCGCAATTTGGAACCGATGACATGTGTCAACCACGTCAGCGAGCCTGACCACCCGATCCCGTTAGTCGCCTCTTACGACAAGCATGGGTTCTGAAGATCAATGTTCTAACCTGGATCTTCACGGGTACGTAGCTGCTGGAACAATGCTCAACAAAAAGTGAAAATTGTCTATTTGATTGCGGAAGTCATCCTTCTGGTCACAGTCTTGTGTATAGTTTTTGTCACTCGTTATGGTATACCACATGCATATTTCGCTATGCATAATATTGACACCGCTGATGGTTTCGCCGTTTTCTCTTGTTTTAGATGTTTGACGATGATGGTACCGTTGTATTACCTCAAAATTAAGTAAAGCTTACAAAAATTAAGAAGTGTTTACCCCATTTAGTCACATGTGCCCTTTTGTAAAGTGACGTGCCAGTTTGCGATACCATTGTGTTCATTTCTGAGATAACAAAGGTACAAACAATCGTATAATGTACAATTCACGATGTATTATATCAGCCTCGAATACGTTCCGTGAATAGAAAATAATCATTTCTTGATTGCACAGATATTTCTGGTCAATCCATTTTCATTGATATTTGGAACAACAAGGAAGGAACAAGAAGGAATCCTCCGTGCCAAGATACACCGGAACGAGAAATAAGAGCGGCCCTATATCTCCAGCTGAAGGTCCCATTCATTGGTCAGACACATATGGAATATCACAGGTTCTTCCTGATCATGACAATCACAGAGTCTATTCATGGTATTATCCTGTTTGGTCATATTGTGCCATCAGCCTAGTTTCAGACACCAGAATGTTTTAATTTTGTCATTTCCTGAGGACTCTCACTTCAACTTTCCTCATCTTCGCAACGTTACGGCCATGAATTAATGTCAGTTTAACTTATAATTCGCTCAGCAGGTAACGTGTTCACTTATCGGTGCCCCGCGGAATGAGATTTACGCGATATTAAAGAATGCAGTTGCATAACATAAGCCACATAATGTCAAGTGACGCTGCATTTCTTTAACATTCATCAACACAATACAGGCTAGAAACGAGTCTCTTTCTATTGAGTCTCTTTCTATTGATGATTTATGACTTAGGGATAAAGAATAATTGTTTGTTACACAGCAAGGACCGACATGCATATCTTTTACAGAAAAAGTAATTAATGCTGATCCAGTGACAGTGACTTCATTACACGATAAAACGCACATATCCCCCTTTTCTGTTTTTACGTCGTTTACCTTGTTGACGTCACTATGCACGAAATGAAATGAAAGGAACCATTTTAAATATTTCCAATATAGTCACATGAAGCATCATATGTTACATCTATTGACAGATCATACATCTTATGAGTCTTATTGAAGCATGAGTCACGAATATTATAACCAAGATTAAAAGTCAAAGCATCTTTGAGACTTTTCAGTGTTTTTGCAGTTTGTGTAATATGTTGGCATACCATTTCACAAGAAGTGGACATCTGTAAGGTTATATGACTTCCGTGTTGTGTTTCATCTACTTTTTACTAAGATGCTCTTGGAGTTTAATAAAGATGGATTCTTTATAATACTATTCGAACGTCATGTCAAATCGTGTAGCGCAGTTGGCATTTTTTATGCTCCATATAATACACAGTTTAGAGACAACTGTTTTGTTAATTATGAATAATTCAAAAGACTCCGAAATGTTATATTGAAAGAAACAATCTGCATCGGCATACATAAAACTGGAGTAAATATTGATCTTCATCATAACCAGCGATACCACGACCACATGCCATGGCGACAGCTCCCATACATCCAACAAGGTACAAACACTCACATTGTCGCATGTCAGACGAGATTAATACAGAAATGAAATGAACAAATGTACTTAATGTGTTCTGGTAAAGCCAGTCAAACCCCTCAGGTGGACACTGATATTGTTTCAATTCCCTAACTGAATATGCTCAATGGCGCTTTCACACACATTGATAAGGTTGGTTAAGGGGAGAATTCGTTGACTGACTGAGTGAGTGTAGTTTTACGTCGCACTCAGCAATAGTCCAGCTATATGGCGACGGTCTGTAAATAATCGAGTCTGAACCAGACAAACTAGTGATCAACAGCATGAGCATCGATCTGTGCAATTGGGAACCGATGACATGTGTCAACCAAGTTAGGGAGCCTGACCACCCGGTCCCGTTAGTCGCCTCTTACGACAAGCATGGGTTACTGAAGGCTCATTCTAACCCGAACCTTCACGGGTCAGAATTCGTTGAGAGTTGTAGACGGATTAATATGTTTTTGACATACCCATGAATTTGTTGATATCGTTGCTCCTTTTTGAAATTATGAAAATGTAAGGTATTCCCGACATCCCATGGTCCTATACTTTTGAATTACCTTTTGAACATCTGAACATCTTGAACACACCGACCAAATGTTTCCAGTCATTTTTTTACGTTTATAAATGAAATGTACATTTATGTTTCAAAGGATTATCAGTAGATTCAGAAGTGTGATGGTATTTCAGTATATCCGATACTGTAATTAGAAAGCAAAAATGATGCTTTTATATTGGTCAAAGCGATGGAACCTTACTTTCAAGAAGCATCATATTACGTTGGCCATGACACATATTTCGGCACTTGAAATGTTTTCATCTCCAACACAATATTGAGCTCTGGTTTCAAATTACAAAACAAGTAGGTTGCAACTGAGTGACCAAAGACTCCCTACCAGGATTTGGTTTCAGATTGGGCAGTTCGATATCTGTACTGCCAATTCTTTGAAGTTTGCGTCAGCCAGGGCAATAATAACAACAGATAAAAACACAGGGGCAAACAGATTTTGGCGGAGGCGTACATAGATCAACAAATACCAATACGACATGAAATGATCTACTGGAGTATAGTAAACACAATTACATTATTCTCCAAATGATAAATATATTATCAGTAAGTATAGCGTCATAGGTTAAATTGGTGTGCTTTATCACTTGACAAATTCAAATCTGACCCTAGAGTGAAACGTTTGTACTATCTCTGTAATACAATGGTTGCTGATCATTAACTTCAGGGATGCTATAATGCCATTCATTTTGCGTCCAAAAGTGTAAATAGAAATCAAGTACAAGCGGCAACTTTTAACTTGGTAGTAGATAAAATCGGAACATTTGGTAGCCGGAAAATATTATTAAGTGCTCATAGAATACAACCAGGTTCTCTGGTTAATGGCGGGCAGTCACTTTTCTTTACATTTCATGCACTGGAAGAAATGATATCAGAGAAACACTGATAGCATCACTGCGGCTTTACGCTACTGGAATCGGTTTTATATTAACACATTTGTACGTTTTCAAAATCTTGTCTGAGGGATCAGTAAGTTTAGCCAAGTGCATCAATATTTAAGTGAAGTTTGTTAGTTGATATTTGTACTTTTGAGCCATCAGTCATGGGTAATGTGGATCTATTATTTTGTCTTTTCTATAGGGAGATAGAATTTGGTGCCTGCACTTGACATGAAAGGCTAGATTAATGCACTCAGTAAATTAAAGAGGCGCGCCTAGTTGAACCAGGAGTTATTGATAAAAGCTATTCGTATTGCCGTATAAGTTGATTTTAGGTACAAAACATGCTCGATTTAATCCATTCAAATATCAAAGAGGTTTAGTCAGACAAGGTATAAAAGGTAATCTGAAAATTATTCCTGTATAATATAATAAAGTTTAGTTTGTATTTAGAAGTAAAACAATACACTCTCTATGTAAGTGTGTGTGTGTGTATATATGTGTGAGGGTGTGTGTGTATATATGAGTGAGTGAGTGTGTGTGTGTGTGTCTGTGTGTGTTTAGAATGCCATTTCATTAATAGCTACTCGTATTGCCCGCGAGTGGTGTAAGTTGATTTCAGGTACAAAACGTGCTCGATTTAATCAACTCAAGAATAAAACAGGTTTAGTCAGACAAGGTAAAAAAGGTAATCTTATTATTATTCCTTTATAAAATAGTAGAGCATATTTTGTATTTTGTATTATGTACGCGTGTGTATGTGTACATATATCTATGTGTGTGAGTGTGTGTGTGTGTGTGTGTGTGTGTGTGTGTGTGTGTGTTTGTTTAGAAAGCCATCTCTATATGCATGTAGTGAAGCAAATACTCATGGTCTTTATAGCAAGAATGCAGTTAGTGTGATACGAATGCGTTAAAATACTATCTTGTGGTAAAGGTAGACACCCAACATTGTCTTCTCATTAATCCACCCTTTTCAGAATAAAAGCTTTAGGTATGAATGTCCCGACCCACTTTGATAGAGAATTAACATTAAATCAAGCTGCGTATTTGATCACTCGCTCACTGATATTTCAGAATTATTCCCTCAGCACAGATTATGTGAATAGTGTTCACAAACATGTTGTGTCCTTACATTCCGCGAGATATTCACCAATGTGTTGTTTTTTTATGCGAGTATGCGCGGGTGAATTTGCATTAGGTATTGGGTATGTCCTAAAGTATTAGAAATCGCAAAGCCGCTGTTCCGATTTTGCTTGACCTTGAAGAAAGACATCAATTCAAGTCCAGCGTACATCACTTTGACATGTGCCCTTTCGCTCTGTTGTTTCGAGTATGTAAGTGTTTTGATAATCCATTAATTTTATTAATGTGACTTTAACTGAAACCATTTTCGTGCAGGCAAACCATAATGTTTTATCTGACAGTTGTGACTGATGGGGGAATTAAAACCAAAGAATCATACAGCTAGGTTCAGCACAGTTGCATTCAGGTAAAACCTGATTAGAATCACGAACACTGTTGTCTTTTATATAAAGGTCATAGCTGTCCCTAATACGAGATGTTAAAGCCAATTTACTGCTAATGCTACCTTCAGCAGGCAACATAGGTGGTCCATTATCGGTCCCCTGGGGAATAAGACTTACTGGAAATGAAACAAAGCTGTTGAAGACGAAACGCCACGGGCTTTGAAGATTAATTAAGGTTGAATGTTTTTGGAGCCACGCTCCTGTGTACTGGATAAAGAACATTACTTTCACGAAAACGTAAAATGGAAACTCCACCCTACTTTGTTTACCTTCTAAACAAATCTGTTTACAGTTTTCACAAACACAATGAGATCCACAAAGGCGTAAGGAGACATAACATAGAGAATAACATTTATAACGGCCATCACTGACAACAAGCCTTTCCCTTTAGACTTTTGTTACCACACAAAGCAATGAAACTGCTTGTCAGTTTAGAACACAAAGGTTACACTTTCACTGTTGTGCGTCACCATTATTAGAGCCAGCAAGGCTTTATGGTCAACATTAGATAGTATTGGACACTGAATCAGCGTCTGTACTTAGTGGACATGAATAGGATACCGAACTCCAGCTTTTATAACTCCTCGGTAGTGTTTGATCAAAGTATATTACTTCGTTCACACTTTGATGTTACGAAAGATTGCATCTTCTGAATAGGAGAGCCTTATCAACATTAAAGCATTCGATCAAACTGAATCTACTCCGGATATTGTACAATCCATACAAATTTGGACTCCTCACAACAACCCACTCTGATATGTTTGTATGTATGTATGTATGTATGTATGTATGTATGTATGTATGTATGTATGTATGTATGTATGTATGTATGTATGTATGTATGTATGTATGTATGTATGTATGTATGTATGTATGTATGTATGTATGTATGGACGGATGGATGTACGTGTATGGTGGGGTGGGCGGATGGATTTAAATATGTGCAATAGTAAATGCACTATCAACTATTAAAATGTTATCAACATAAATCTGCATTGAATATAAGCATATTCTCAATGTGACACAAAATCGTGAGTTGTGCAATGAAGTGAATTGTTGGAGTTCTGACAAATTTACTTTCATGACTCATTAACACCTATACATTGTGAGCTTCCATTATTCCTTATAATAACAATCATACTTCCTAATTGTGGTAACCTTGCAGGAGTCACTGATGAACTGAGACAAACCTTTAACCATCAAACATGGCAGCTGTTTGGTGTACAATTCCTGATTCGTCTGGAGTTTAAGGTGCCCACTTGTGACCGGGTGTAAAAACCTTGGAGTCAACTTTGTGTGCAGACTATTTCAGTGTTGTCACCATCCCTAGTGTACAGTACACAAACCTGTGCAATTACAAAGAACACGGGTCCTTTGGTAAATGAGCACATGGTGGTCACATGAATGCGTGCAAATACCTAGTTGCAGGTTCAGCAAAGTGCAACGAAACTTGGACAAAGTACTGTGACTATGTGTCCCAGTCCACCCAGCTGTGAATTCGTACCTCGTGAGGATTGGGAAGCCACATTAACTCAGTTCGCCTAGTGGCTGCAAGCGTTGTATGCTAACCATGGAGTTGAGATTGAAACTAGGATGTGCCGTTGAGATTGACATCCAGTGAAAGAGGAAAAACAAAACTCTTTGACCATGCATGTAGATGGGATTGACTATAGCGCTAAATATATACCCTTATAATAGTGTGTTACTCAATTAGCCTTTTGTTTGGGGTGCCCTGAATGGGACCTCATCTTTGACATGTACAAGTCTGATATTTATAGGTGTTCTTTCAAATTAGATATGCCTTTCAAACTTTCATTTGTCCACCCGCCATTACAAAATGAAATACCATAAGGGTTTAAACCAAAGATGTTGTGTCATCAAACCTACCGTTGTGCCGCGAATCCATTTAAAATTTATCTTTAATTTTTTATCAACCTAAGGCAACATCATTTCGGTTGTTAGTATATGTTGCTGTATATCTTGTGTTGGCAAAGTTCTCTCGTTTTAAATATACGTTCTTATATGAATCATAAAATTATAATTAACTCTAACACGAATTGCCTTTTGTTGGAGGTGTATTATTGGATGACCTGTAATGCTAAAAATTCTCGTTACAAAACCACCTGTTGGGAAAATATGTCTCTATTTGGATACACTTTCTTCAGGAACTGGCCAAATTCAATTTCAGACACAGTTATCAAGATTTTGTGTGATTGGGTGTCCCAGTGGACCAAGGCGTCCAATGTGCCACCACTACTGCTCCATCACGCCCTACCAAGATAAACAATATTTGGGTTCGGATTCAATACTTTCCTTGGCACCATACTTGATCCTTAATTTGGCAGATACATCTCCCAGGTTAACCGTTTCCTTGTGTGCCACTTCGGATACCCCTTCTCGTTAACATGCAGTGGAAAACAGTGACGTGGTGGGCGAGCTGTCTAAGGCGCCAGGCTAGTGATTAGTAAGCTTCAGGTGCCGGGATCGAGTCCACCTGTGACCGTTTGTAAAAACCTTGGAGTCAACTTTGTGTGCAGACTCTATCAGTGTTGTTACAACCCTGTGCACTTAAAAAGACCCCACGAATCCGTTGGTAAAAGACCAGATGGTAGCAACATGAATACGTATATAAACCTAGTTGCGGGTAGAGCAACATGCAGTAAAACGTGGACAAAGTACTGTGACTATGTGTCCCAGTCCACCAAGCTGTGAATGGGCACCTCGTAAGGATGCAAAGAGTTGAGATTGAAATTACTATTCGCCGTTGAGATTGACATCAAATGATCGAGGGAAAACAAAGGGCCTTTGAGCAGCTGAACTTGATATTGGATATTGGCGCTATACAAATGTTAGTATTAGGGCTGGATATTGCCCTGATTCTCATATTGCGATATATTGCAATAACGTAATGGATATTGCAATACATATTGTGGTATATTGACTGGAAAGTTTCTGCCCAAGTGCATACATCATACATTCTTAATATCTCTCTGTGTTCGACATCAATTTCTTAGTTGCTGTTACACCATATTTTCAAGCTCCCCGTCCCCATTGTGTATGGTTGTATGCCAATGATATACAGATAAATGAAATGATATAGAGAATTAAATGTGGTATGTTTAAATGAAGTTTTGCGAACATAATGATAAAAGTAATAGTAAAACATGATTTCCATGGTCAGTGGTGTTTGCTTCAACAGAATACACTTCAATGCAGTATGTAATTATTGTTACTGTACGTCAGTGATTTATTCAGATTCAGCTCCAAGAAAAACATGTGTTAACATGAACTACTGCAAAATGAAACCAAAACATTATTTAGGTGAACTACTTGAGCTTAAATGAAATGATATAGAGGTTATTATCTCATGTGACCTCCATTAACTAAAATCCTTGGCTAGCATGTACAGTCCTACAAAAGTATAAGACTTAGGCCTTTATGATAAACTGATAACAGATGTCCCATTATGAAACAAAACAAAAATAACAAAATCATGTGAATTGTGAAACGGACACTCAGAGCCAGAGGTTCTACTAATAAGTCCAAATTTAAGTTGGGTCCATTTGAGGCCACTAAATTCCTCCAAAATTTCACATATGAAAACATTCAAACCCACAAAACTCAAAGCTTGAAAAGTATAACATTTTGTAAGATGTGGTAAAAATATTGAAACTTAAAACTAGTTAAAACTAAGGCATATCTGCCATAGTGGTGTCTGTCAAACTATAATAAACTGTCAACTCTAAAGTGGAAATGCACATATTACCACAAAATAAATGGTTAAACTAAACTTCAGTTGCGCATGGTGTAAGAACAAGATTTCTCAAACCAATCGTCACTTCATGTTTATCTTCAGAAGATAGCATGTTTCAATGAAGCTCTGCTGGGCGTGGTGATCTACCTTCATTGTTGGCGATCTATAGCCCATTTTCCATTGTATTGTCCAGAAATAATTTTTCTACTTTTAAAGATATATATGCTACCTACTTTTAATTCAATCTGTGATAATCTAGTGGTTTTACTGTCCTTCGTTGACAGGGTTGTATATATTATTTGTATGTATTATGAATATTGAACTGGTTTTAGTCGCGATATGGCTGAAATATTGCCGATGTGACTTTAAATCTTAACTCACTCACTCGCTCTGCTGGGCGTGATAATGTCTCCATCAATATATTGCAGAATCTGAACCATATCGCGATATTCGTATTATGAGATACTGTACCGGTACATACGGTTTACCTGTTAATATTGCACAGTCCCAGTTAGTATAATACTAAACTAACTATAAGACGAGTTAAACCGAACCAAGTTACTAATACTGATGTTACAAATAATAATCACAAGGATTTACAACATCCCTCGTGATAAACTAATTTCAGGTAGAAAGAGTACCACAAGGTAAATGCTGTCCTGGCAGATTCATTCCACCATCGATCCAATAACACTTTACTCTATTTTGGAACCCAGACGCTACCTCCCATCGCTAATTATTAACACTTCGTTTTTGTTCACCGTCCTCAACAATCGAATTGTCCAACACTGCAACTTTTAACACTTTTTCAAACGTTCAAGAGGAAGTGAATCTCTCACATTTTGCTATCATTCATTAAAGTGGTAAAATGATCAAACAACCTTTTGCTATTTCCAGAGGACTATGTTTGGTGATCATTAACGTCACGAATAGTTGCATGGCTCTTACATCAACTGTGCCCCGAAAAAAAACAGGAATTATCTGATAATGGTAAGTTTTGACTTGAAAGCATCTAAAACCGGAAGATAGGTGGGTGGAAGAATTCTATTTTGTGCTCATGGGATACAACCAGGTTCATTGGGTAATATCATGGACTGGTGGATATTCTGACCAAAAACAGCTTGGGAAAAAAACCACAATGTCTCTACAGCCCTAAACTATATGGATCGGTGTTATATCTATGCATTTGTACGTTTTAAAAATCCAATATCTGACCATGAAGGATCTGTAGATTTCGGCCGAATATAGCTACTCTGAATAATAGAAGTTGCTATGTGATATGTGTACTCAAGGTCACATTTCAGCCATCAGTCAAGGGTAATATGGTTGCGTGAAAGGATTCGTTCCTTCCGTAGAGGGATAGAATTTGGTGTCTGCACTTTACAGATAATGCTCGATTGACTGCCCTCAGAACTTGACAGAAGTATGCCTGGTTGAACCAAGAGTTTTTTATATCATGGTTCTATAAACGCGTTTTGTATTTTCATAGAATTGAGTAATGTGATATCTCCTATCCTCAAAACAGGCTCGATTTAGCACCGTCGAAGTATATAACTGGTTCAGCGAGACATACCGTACGGATGTTATAATATGTTAGGTGCACCTAACCTGACTGTGCAATGATTATCCACCCTTTCTCTGCTGCATTATACTTTTAGCTGGTTAGTAATGTTTGGAAGTAAGACAACATTGCAATAAATGTATTTTGTCCCGTCTACATCTACATGTAGGAAGCCCATTTCTGGAGGACCCCCTTGTTGACGTCGAGCAGACCTTTATAAATACCATATTTGACTCTCTTGACTGATGAGGGTAGCCTCATGGTTATAAAGTTTAGTTTACCTTCTAAGCCTCTGGTTTGATTCCCCACCATGGGTATAGAGTGTAAACCTCATTTTATGTAGTACCAGTAAAGCATAGTTTGAATAATATAGGCGGTGGGATATAACTGCATTACGATTCATATGTGTGTCAAAGGATAAATTACTCTAGCCCTGTACAGAATGTAAATGGGATTAGTACATGGCTGTTGGTAGTGCCTGTGCGTATGTGTATCACTCAGTACCTTCTCCACCTTTAACTGTGTACCTGTGAAAATCAGGGTAAGAATTGGTCTTCAGCAACCCATGCGTGTCGTAAAAGCCGACTAACGGGATCGGGTGGTCAGGCTCGCTGACTTGCTTGACACATGTCATCCAAACCCAAATAGGTAGATCGATGCTCATGTTGCTCATCACTGAATTGTCTGGTCCAGACTCTATTATCTACAAGCGCCGTGGGATATAGCTGGAATCTCAATTGCGGCGTAAATCTAATTCACTCACTTCTATAAAACCTATCATTTTAAACACAGTGTTCTTCACTGGGAAGTACGGGGGCGTTACAGAGGGAACAACACGTAATAAAGAATGAAAATAATCATTTCACATATAGGGACTTCGTTACCCACATAATCAAATACAGTTGCTTCTCGAGATGAGAAATTACACAAGTTTCATCGTCAGTGTTGTGCGTCCGGTATTGGAGCCAACAAAACTTGACGGGTAACATCAGCCTCTATTGGATCCTGAATTAGCCTGTAGTTTTGTGGACATGAATTCGATCCAAGGTTTTACAACTCGAGGAGGTGGTTGATCTAAATATATAACTTGGTAACCCTTTGATGTCACCAAAACTCGCATTTCTAGAAATGAATAGCAATGTTTACGATCTCCGGCGCTATTTACTCCGGATATTGTACAATACATTACAGGTTGGAAAGTCGAGGCAGCTCCTAGCTATTTTTGTTAAAAGCTCAGACCCTCTGTGAGAGAAAAAATCAAACATAATATAATGCTTGCTGACATTATTGTGTACGAAAATTGAGGGTGCTCTTGAAAAAAATCCGATACAAGTAAATCTTTGTTAAGAGGGGTATTTACATGGCAGTATCAACCAACAATTCCTGAAATATCATTCCATATCTCGGGATTTGCCTCTGTATATCCCAAATATAACACTACATAACTAGACAAAATAAGATAGGGATATTGGCATTTCTGTGATTAATAATTGTCAATAAGTGTGTCAATGTATAAATAGATCATTATTCACAATTTCAAAAATTTACATATATCCCTAACTATTTTGTCCATTATATAATATATTTTACCAGTTTCTAAATAGCATTGTATATTCATCATTCACTTAAATATATGGCAGTGCTTGAACAGTAGCATATTTGTTAAGATAACGTAAAT